>NC_140972.1:24460544-24480544 GCF_056783735.1 Eptatretus burgeri
GTAACGCATGCAGAGTAAAACAAGATTTACATACGTGCGATGTCTAATAAATAAAGAAGATTTAAGCAGACCTGAAACTAGGCCGAGGCTTCAGGCTTTGGCTCACCTGGATCAGGAGCAACAGTCACTCATACCCCCAATAGATCCCCTTAGACCCTGATTTTTTAAAAATGCCATGAACAAACTTTAGTACATCATAGCTGATGAAGGTTGTGGTCAAGTTTCATCAAAAGCGTGTGTGTAGTTTCAAAGGAAAAAGCAAATACCTATTTTAGGGAGTCAAACTGGGATCCACTTTGCCCCCCAGTAGACCCCCTTGGACCCAGATTTTATTTTTCTTTAATGCCATGAACAAACGAGTTACAACATCTATATATTACTAAAACGCTGATCTTTTACGTTCCCGAAATACAGCAAAAACGGTACACAGTAGCGAAAAAATTTTACGGCCACCTTACTCACCATTCACCTGCGGTGTGTAGTATCAAGTTTCGTTAAAATCGGGCAACAAAAAAAATGATTAAAAAAATCAATTCCCAATTCAATCAAGTACTCTTTGGGATTATTTGATCAATGCAAAGAACCTCAGCGGTATAGTTCGCTGGAGCTATCTTTTTCTTTTTTTTTTCTTGAAATGATTTATTTTAAAATCTCAAACATTTAGTATAGACAAAGAACAATTTATTTTTCAGCATAAAATAAACATCGCCATTTTGATCTCATACTTCCGTGTTCGTTAATACATAAAATTGTTTCAACGCGTGCTTCGTTGAATGTAAATGTTAGATTCCTGAGGTAAATGCTCACAAATTATCTTCAAGTTAAAGTTTGACCACTAAATATTATGAAAAAAAATTTTTTTTTTTTTTCATCAACCGCTGTCACAACGGGAACCCAACGGGTTCACGGGTCGTCTAGTACCAAATATCATTTCAGCCAAGTTTGGTCACATTCCCATCAGCAGTTTTGGAGAAGTTGCAAATGTTTGCGGACGGATGGACCGATGACACGCCATCCCATAAGCTCCCCGGAACCATGTTCCAGGTGAGCTAAATGTTAGATGCAGCACAAAGACGACAGGAAATATAAATATGCCTCGACTTGAATAACAAAGCCATTAATAAACTAGACAAAGCAAAATTCAGTATCTGATATTTTAACACGAGAATTATGGTTTGTGCTGGAGATGGGAACGCCAAATACGTCAACCTGGTCTAGAATCATCGATACAGTTTGCTTTACCCCATATGATTGCAAGACAAATTTTGCTAAACAATAATAATAAAAAAAATAAAGTCACCATTTTAAGCTATCTTTATAAGAGAGAAACTGAAGTACATCTAAAAGACTATATACATATATATATATATATATATATATATATATATATATATATATATATATATATATATATATATATATATATATATATATATATATATATATATATATATATATATATATGTATATATGACAAGAGAGGTCATAAAACACGCTACCTCATGCAGTGTTCAAATACATTCTTCAATTTCAAAATAAAATAAGGATTTTATAGATCACGAAAAAAGATTCTGGAAGTTCAGCACAATTGAAGCAGTCTTGGACACCAACTCATTTAACATGTCTAAGTACTGTTAAACTAGAGGCTCTTGGAAGTGACAAGAAGGCAATTTGTGCTGTTCTACAGTGTTCAAGTATAAAATTCAATTTAAATGAAATAAAGATGGTAAAAGTGGAATAAATAAATTAATACTGGATTTTACCACATGTTGCAGCGTCTATTACACCACCCTAACATGTTAAATTCCTTATTTATGCCTGTTGTTTGTATCCTTTATGACATCCTTAAAAACAGCAAGTTTCCTGTTTGGAATGATTTTCAATTTTGTTTGATCGCCAGCTGGGCAGACAGACAGACAAAAATTATCGACTCCTCTCTACACATGTGCGATCGGGATGAATTCAGAGACAAAGTACTGTAAAACAGCAGGTTTGTTTTCCGATTAGTGTTCAAAATACAACATTCAATTTACTCCTCCTTATTCCTCACTCCCCCAACCCTCCTCACTCTCTCCCCCAACCCTCCTCGCTCTCTTCCTCAACCGTCCTCACTCCTCTACCCATCCTCGTTTCACCTCACTCACTCCTCCACTTCCTCTCTCTCTCTCTCTTCCCCAACCCCTCTCCCTCCCTCCCCCCCCCCGTTTAGTATTATCCTCAGCGAAGCGAGAGACATTTGCCAATATGAAATAAATATATATATATATATATATATATATATATATATATATATATATATATATATATATATATATTGTTACGGTTGTGGAAATTCGCAAACCACGATTCAGGTCCCGTAGGTGAGATATCTCTGTAAGTACATGTGTAGTTAGCCCCAAACCCGTTGTTTAGAGGGAATAAATGTGATTCATTCGGGCTGCGACGCTTTGAGATAGCGTTTTTTTTTCTGTTCTATCTTTATTTTGAACCAACCATCACACAACAACAACGCCAACAGCCACGATCTTTACCTTCACAACTCGCTCCCGCAAACATCGCATCACCGCCATTCCAAACAGCACCATAGCCATAAGCCACCACCATAAACCCTCCACCACCTTCACCTCTCTCCTTCTGCGGCTATTCCCGCACCACCTGTGAGCACCGAGCGTCGGGCTGTCCTGGGCTCGTACAAGATACGCGCCTAGCCGCGAGTGAAAAATGCGGCCTTTCCGAGGAGAATTCGGATCAGGAATGCTACACGCCCACTTCTGATCCGTCCAATCAGCAAGCGCGGGGTGGTTTGGCCCCGCCTCCAGGTGTGTTTGTGTGGAATCGAGATATGCAAATTCTAGGATCAGGGGAGATTCATGTACTTTAAAAGACACTGCATTTTTACGAACTGACAAGTCAAACAAGGATTAAAGAGCATAACTGCACAATTTCAAAAGAAAGCAAGCTTCAGTTGTAAATGCTATGATCTGCCAAGTGACTGATCAATAATTCAACAACCAACAACACGGCCACTACTGACGGAGTAACTGAATATGCACCATCCTCTGAACTTCGGCAACTTTCTTTCCATACATGACCTTTCTGAACTGGTAAAAAAAAAAAAAAAAAAAAAAAAAAAAAATGAAAGATTCCAAAGAGTTCCTTAATTTTTCAGCACAAAATAAGGTTAGCTTTCTGCTACCTTGAAGACACGATGGAGGCATCTGGAGGAGCAGAATTAGCCATTGCATCAAGAATAAAGTCAGCCTGGAATAAGCAGAGACAACTCGGTGGTATCATGAAACAGGCAATTTTGTCTGTTGGAGAAGTGAAAAACTCAATAAAACATGTCCAACGGACATGCCAATTTTATCACCTGGAAGTTTAATAAACTCAACACGTGATCTTTTCTGTGTAAACCTCGATGGTCTTTTCTGTGTCAAGCCACAGTGATTACACTGAACAACAAATTTCAAAATTTTTTTTTTACTGGAGATGTGTAAAGTGATTAAGACTAATTTGGGTACGCTGATTTCAAAAATCATAACTGTTTTGCTGTATCACGTCAGGATTTTCAAGAACAGAAATATTCCCATTGCCTAGAAGTCAGGATTTCAATGAAATTTACATATGTCTTTAACATGTCTATTTCGTACAATTGTTGTTAACTTGTGTTATATTTCTTTCTTTCAGATAAAGATGAGTAGGCGTTCCTGTACCAATCATCCTGACAACTTCTGTTATGTCTGTGGTCGGTATACCAAAAAAGATCAACAGCGAAGTATATCTACAGCAGTGAAAATGAAGGCCGCCTACTTTCACTACTTCGGGTGTAAGGTGGGGGACCAAGAACAGAGCTGGGCACCACACATCTGCTGCACAAGTTGTCACACAACCTTGACTCAGTGGTTGGTGGGCAAGCGCGCGAGCATGCCATTTGCGGTGCCCATGATATGGCGTGAGCCGCAGAATCATCATGATGATTGTTATTTCTGCTGCACAAGCATCGCCGGCTTCAACAGGAAGAATAAAGGTCACATCAAGTACGCTGACTGCGTCTCTGCTCGTAAACCTGTGCCTCATGATGACGAGAACCCCGTTCCAAAACCTCCAGCTTATCAGAACATAGCTGTAAGCAGTGGTGAAGAGGATGGTGATGATGAATCTTTTGAACCCGACACTCAAGAACCACACCTTCTGAACCAGGGAGACTTAAATGATCTTGTAAGAGATCTCTCACTGTCAAAGGCGAAGGCAGAGCTGCTTGGATCAAGGCTGCAGCAGTGGAATCTACTGGAACCTAACACCAAGATATCCTTGTTCAGAGCACGTCACAGAGACATGGCTGAGTTCTTTGAGATGGAAGACACGATGACATTCTGCAGTGACATCAACGGTCTGTTGAAAGAACTTGGGTGTGATCACGATCCTGCAGACTGGCGCCTCTTCATCGACTCGGGGAAGAACAGCTTGAAGGCTGTTTTGCTCCACAATGGCAACGAGAAACCATCAGTCCCACTGGCTCACGCGTTCGGCATGACAGAGACCTATGAGACTATGCGGCAGCTGCTTGATTCCATCAAGTACAATGACTTCAACTGGCACATCTGCGGAGACTTGAAAGTGGTGGCGCTGTTGTTAGGGCTGCAGTCAGGCTACACGAAATACATGTGCTTCCTTTGTCTCTGGGATAGCAGAGACGACAAGAATCACTGGACGAAGAAAGATTGGGAAGAGCGAAAGGAGCATGTACCTGGTCGACACAACGTGAAGCATGTCGCCCTTGTCGACCCAGCCAAGGTTTTCCTTCCACCACTCCACATAAAGCTCGGCTTGATGAAAAGTTTTGTACGGGCAATGGATCTGAATGGGCGTGGGTTTTTATACCTCAAGGAAAAGTTTGGCAACACCTTGTCGGAGGCCAAGATCAAGGCTGGTGTCTTTGTTGGACCGCAAATCTGACAGATTATGAAGGACGAAACTTTTCCGACAACTCTAAACCCCAAAGAGCTGGCAGCGTGGAGGAGCTTCAAAGCTGTGATGGACAACTTCTTGGGGAACGAGCGTGCGGACAACTATGAAGAAATAGTGCAGCAGCTGCTGGAGTCCTTCAGGAAACTTGGCTCCAGGATGTCCCTGAAAATCCATTTCCTACACCAGCACCGGAACTTCTTCCCTGACAACTTGGGAGCAGTCTCGGACGAGCACGGCCAGCGATTCCACCAAGAGATTTCACTCATGGAGACGCGTTACCAAGGGCGGCACAACCCGAACATGATGGGCGATTTCTGCTGGTTCCTGCATCGTGAAACTGACACAGAGCAGCACAAACGCAAAGCCAAATGCCTAAAGCATTTTTAATTACATTCTAGTGGAGTTTTTCTGTAATTTCTATAATTTTGAAGCATTCATGATGAAATAAATGAATAAATGAAATTTTGTAAATTTCATTGAAATCCTGACTTCTAGGCAATGGGAATATTTCTGTTACTGAAAATCCTGACGTGATACAGCAAAAGGGTTATGATTTTTGAAATCAGCGTACCCAAATTAGTCTAAATCACTTTACACATCTCCAGTAAAAAATTTTTGTTGTTCAGTGTTAGCAGCAACTATGAGTATCTTTTAGACTCAGCAATCCCAAAACGCCGGTGAAAATTTCAAAGAAATATCATGGTATTGCCCCACACACAAAAGGTACAAATAGTTGGACAGGTGCAATAGTTGACACTACAGGTGAAATCTAAAACATACCCATCACATGGGAAGTCTGGAAAAAAAATGTTAATGTTGAGTCCTGATTAGACAGGTATTGATGTATGGAAGTGAAACGTGGGCACTGCAGATGGAATTTGTGAAAATAATGGAAAGAACAGACATGAGAATACGATGGATGAATGGATTGGCTCTGAAAGAAAGCATTCCGAGCTCAGAAATCAGGAAGAGATTAAAAAACAAAAAAAAAATCAACACTACTGAGGAACTTAGAAAGAGAAGATGTGGTTAGTGTGGTCTTGTGCAACGATGGTCAGAAGATGAAGCTGTGTAGAAAGCAATAAAACTCGTGGTGTAAGGAAACTAGAATGGCACTCTTCCACGTCAACCTATATGCCTCCGCCCACATTATTACATCATTATACTGTACATAGTTTTCCCAAGTTTTATTTAAATCACTTCAGCTGTTCTCAAAATCACATTTTTACCTGGCATGACCTCTAACCCTTGACGATAAAATCTAATCAGTTAATATTTGCATATGTATACATTTACACAAATTTGGTCAAAATCCTATCACTGGTTCACAAGTTCGCTCGGTAATAGAATTTTTACTCAACAGGACCTATGACCTTTGCTATTTGACCTCTTGATGCCATTATCTAATCAGTTTATCTTTGCAACATCATACCAAGTTTGACTTAGATCCATTCAGCTGTTAAGTTCTTGCGGTAATGAAAACCCATCACAGACAGACAACCCGACAACATAATGCCTCCGGCGACTTCATCGGCAGAGGCATAAAAATAGCACCGCAAAGCGGGCGTAACCCCTCAGCCCCTTGACGCAAACCAATTTCAAGATGGTGGCCACATTAAAAATCGTAGCACGCGCACTTTCAAAAGGAACCTTCCTCTACTCAACCCCAACACACCCAGCAAAAATGGATTTAATCGGACAAGGCGTTCTCCTCGAAATTGACAGAAACCAATTTCAAGATGGCTGCCGTGGCGGCCACAGTGAAAATCGCAGCATGCCCATTTTGGAAAGTAACCTTCCTCGACAAAACCCCATTATACCTCGCCAGAATAAAATCAATGTGTGAAGCCGTTCTCAAGTTATTGTCCGGAAACCAAATTCAAGATGGCTGCTCGAGCCGCCATATTGGATATCGGATTGCGCTGAGTATCGAAAGGAACCTTCCTCTAAACACCCCCATTATATCACACAAAAATGAAATCAATAAGTCAAGCCATTCTCAAGTTATTGTCCGGAAACCAAATTCAAGATGGCTGCCCTAGCCGCCATATTGGATATCGCATCGCACTGAATATCGAAAGGAACCTTCCTCTACCCAGCCCCAACACACCCTGCAAAAATAGATTTAATCGGACAAGGCGTTCTCGAAATCGACGGAAACCAATTTCAAGATGGCTGCCATGGAGGCCACATTAAAAATCGCAGCGCGCCCATTTTCAAAAGGATCCTTCCTCTACTCAACCCCAACATACCCTGCAAAAATGGATTTAATCGGACAAGGCGTTCTCCTCGAAATTGACGGAAACCAAAAGTTGACAGACAGACGGACGCCCGCCCGGACAACGCCTATGACGACAATACCCCTTAGCCAATTCGGGCTGAGGGGTAAAAAGCAGAGGACATGCTAAAAAGACCTGGAAAGTGTCAAGAAAGTTACACAATGTTTGGGTTCACACGAAGCAGAAGTAATGGATAGATCCATACTGAAGAATGACATCATTTGACAAACTCCCTGGAAAAAAGGGGAAATGGTTGTAAAACATTTGTCGTCGTCATCGTCGTCATTGTTGTGTGACAACAAAGTTGCACTCCATCGACTGTAACATACTTTGTGTTTATACGATCTTGCAATAGGTGATACGTTTGTTTGAAGATATCTTCACATCGACAATTTACGAAAGCAGGTATATACGAAGTTACTGAAGGCCTGCTGTTTCGGCTGTGTTCGCAGCGGAACAGCATCAGCGATGATCAAGTGGCCAGCCTGGGATGGGCATGAAAACTGACAGAAAAAGTGTCATAAAGTTAAATCAGAGCAATTTCTGGATTATTTAATGGCACTAACTCCAAAACTAGTGATGAAATGCAAAAATTGACGTAATATTATTGCCAAAAAATGTTGCCAACTGTCTTGTAATATTGGACGTAATATTATTCATATTTCTGAACCACCAGAGTTCAGTTGAGACCTTTCCAATATTTCCAGAGTGAAAAAGTAAGAGTGCATGAGTCTGTGGCCAAGCCAAGAGAGGGTAGGGGGGGGGAGAGAGAGGGGAATAGAGGAGGGGTGAGACTAGGGTGAGAGAGAGGGGGAGAGAGAGGGGGCAAGAGAGGGGGAGAGAGAGGGGCAAGAGAGGGGGAAAGAGAGGTGGGCAAGAGAGGAGGGCAAGAGAGGAGGGCAAGAGAGGGGGCAAGAGAGGGGGCAAGAGAGGTGGGCAAGAGAGGTGGGCAAGAGAGGTGGGCAAGAGATGTGGGCAAGAGATGTGGGCAAGAGATGTGGGCAAGAGAGGTGGGCAAGAGAGGTGGGCAAGAGAGGGGGCAAGAGAGGGGGCAAGAGAGGTGGGCAAGAGAGGGGGCAAGAGAGGGGGCAAGAGAGGGGAGGGAGAGGGAGGAGAGAGAGAGGGGCGTCACAATTCAAGAGAGGGGAGAGAGGAGGGGGCAAGAGAGGGGGTGAGAGTGGGGGCGAGACAGGAGGGGGGAGAGAGGAGGGGCGAGACTAGGGGGGAGCGAGGGGGGGTGAGAGAGAGGGGGCATCACAACTCTTCTTCATTTGATATGACGTCACAATTGACGCTGGGGACCTGAGTATGTTTCACAGGTGTTTCCCAAGTTATGGCCATTTATGATACGGTTGGTCCGATCGAATTGAAATAATGCCCCAATCCAGTCGTCGTTTACGCACCTCCGGGCCCGCCCCTACTAGTAATAATAATAATAATCTATCTATAATTCCAGCAATCTGTGTGTGTGTCTGTGCGTGTGTCTGTGTGACCGGTGTTTCTCAACAACCTCTGGTCCGATCTAATTGAAACTTGCCAGGTATATTGCTGGGGACCTGAGGATGTGCCTTTTCAAGGTTTGATATTAATCGGACAAGTGCTTCCCAAGTTATGGCCATTTATTTACCAAACCAATGGGAAGACACGTTGTTGCGTGGGCGTAGCCGATGGGGAAGGGAAGCACAGCCACGTTCCCCATTACGGGTTACAACGTACGGACTTCCAGAGAGTGATGACCGTGTATTCTAATAATTTCTCGATTTCTTATGCGCATTTATAGATAAACACAATGGCCCAAGTTATGATCGTTTTCATATTAGACGGTGTATAAATTTCGGGAACATCAGAGTGCTGGTATGCTCCGAACCAGGAAGTAAATTTTTTCTCTCTCTTCTCTTCTCCTTTTGTTTTTCCTTGCCTTGACATTGCGAAAAGGTAAAATACGTTGGCGCTAATTGAATAATTGGGTATTAAAAATAAATTGCGAATAATCGTAACTGCGAATAATATCGAACTTCCGGGTCACGCACGTACGGGCACGTGAGAGCGAAGAAACGGCCTGTGTGGTTTATTTATTTATTATTATTATTATTTTTTTCTTTTTCTTTTTTTTTATGGGCACGTATTAGTAATAATAATAATAATATGAAGTAAATAATTCGAAGTGATCCATTTGCACACCCAAACCCAAAATGAGTGTGATGGAGCGAGAGCACGCTCCTCAAATATGATGGTCTGGTTATGTCACAATAACCAATAAGCAGTTTAAACTATTGTGGAAGGTGTCTAACCCTTGGTTAGTTTAAGATCGGTTATAGACGAAAAGAAATTCACTAAATGCATCACTACCGAAAGTATAATAAACTTGTTGAAAAAAAAGTGTTCGACTAACTGTTTTTCTGAGTGCTAGAATTTAGTTTAGGGTATAAATGGAAGGCGGTTACGTTTTCACCCGTCTGTTTGTTTTGTCAAAATTGAAAATTTTCGTCATATCTCGGTCTGTCTTGTTTGTATGTTTGGCTGTGAGCGCGATAACTTACGAATGCTTTCAACTATCTTCGTCAAACTTTAACAGAGGATTCCAAAGGACAAAAGTGAGGCAGTGAATGCGTTTTGTCTCGACATGTAAAAAGTCAAGGTGACAATGACATAATTGGCATGATTTTCATCATACCTGTCAGGCTACCGCCACACACCGCCTTTTTTGTCTGCATGCCCATCTGATTTTAGTGTGCAGGATATCTCAAAAAGTTGTGGACAGATTCGGAGGAAGTTTAGTTGGCAGGTTAGGTGTGTGACAAGGACAAAGTGATTAGATCTTGGTGAAGATCCAGATACTATAATGTTTTTTTAAGTGATTCTTCACCATTGAGAGATAGGGCCAAAAACAATATATAGCATGACATCTCAAAAAATCGTTGATGGATTCGGACGAAACGTGGTCAGGTTGGATGTGTGACAAGGACAAATCGATTCGATTTTGGTGAAGACCCAAATCCAGATCAGACTCCGGGCGGACGTATGCACACTCTATGGAGTGCCCATGTAGTTTTTCTACTTTTCGTAATTATGCTGTAGGAATTTAGCCTGTGGAGGCTTGTACTCACAAAATCAGCCAATACAGTGAATATTGTATTTGTAATATTTTGCAATCAAACAAAATTGAGCTTGGACTTTTTTTTGCATGTAATTTATTACAATCCATTTCTCTTTTTCAAGTCAGATTTAGTTTTCCCGTTTCAAGTCATAGATTTTGTGAATGCCGCATGTTTTCCACAATCGCAGAAAATCAATGGCTCCACATATGCTGATACCATTGGTCCAGTTTCCATCCTGATACAAGATAATGCTCGATGCCATATTGTGAGGAGTGACAGAAAATGCAATGACATGGTAAGTGAGAAGCCCAGACCTTAATCTGATATAAAATCCTTGGAACCTTATCAGGTGGAGCGTTGATAAATGTCCTCACCCTTTGCGTAACCTCAGACTAGTGCTAACTGATGAATGGAACAGTGTCCCACAAAATGTCATCTGCAATTAGATCATAAGCATGCCATGGAGTTGGAGGAACTGTATCACCATTTGGGGACCTCATACTCAATAATGCCAGAACAATCATGGGCCATTACCATCCCTACATACGCTTTCAATTTGATACTCCTCTGTTGACATTCAATCAATGGTAATACCATACACAATACAATCACTCTGACCTCCAATTATTGTGACCAAACGTTTCCATTAATCTCATAATACGCTTAGGTTACGCAAAGGTTACGTTTCCATTAATCTCATTCGTCACTCCTTCGGTGTCATTTCCCTGGTCTCTGTTTATGCTCCGACTGAGGTGAGTGATCTCACCGTGAAGGATGCGTTCTACGCCACGCTCGAGTCTGTGGTTGATCAGTGCCGCAGACGAGATACACTTCTAGTCTTGGGGGATTTCAATGCATCGACTGGAACTGATAGGGATGGTTTTGAGGTGTGTGTTGGTCCCCATGGGTCAGGAACTATGAACCAGAATAGCACTAAGTTCCTTGACTTTGCAAGAAGTCATGGACTTAGGGTGGCTGGTTCATGGTTTCAGCGCCCAGAAGCTCATCGCTGGACTTGGTATTCCAACGCTGGCGGTGTGGCAAAGGAGATTGACCATGTCCTCATTGACGGTCGTTGGAGGATGATCCAGAACTGCAGGGTCTACCGGAGTGCTCAGTTCCTCAATACTGACCACAGGCTTGTTGTAGTAGCAACTCTAAAGCTGCACCTTAAATCCTGGAGAATGGTACCATGCCAGCCTAGGCTGGATGTTGGCAAGCTCAGGGATGAGAGAGTAGCTGAGGAGTTTGCGAACAGGCTGAGTGGACACTTGGGGGGTCTGGGTGCTTTGGGGGGTCCTGAAGAGTTGTGGAGTGCCTTCAAGACCACCGTCCTTGATGTTGCCGGTGGATGTCTTGGAGCTCACCGCAGGGCAAAGAAGAATTTTGTCTCTCAAGGGACACTGGATACCATTGACCAGAGTCGCAGGGCCAGGCTGAATGGCAGAGCTGAGCTGTTCAGGGAGCTGAGGCGTAAAACTGTACGTGCACTGAGGGTGGACAAGGAGGCCTTTGTGCGAGGAATCTGTGAGGGGGTAGAGCATCACCTGTGGACAGGTGATTCTCGTCCCGCTTACAGGGGAATTCGCGCATTGCATTCATCCAAGCCCATCCCTCGGAGCACTGCAGTTCGAGCAGAGAGTGGTAGGCTCTTGACAGAGGAATCTGAAGTGAAGGCCCGCTGAGCCGGTTACTTTGAGCGGTTATACCAGGCTGATCCCCCAGCTGTCGAGTTGGACGTCAAGGGTGTTACAATCCCTGGTGCTGACCCTCAAATCAACTGTGGTCCACCTTCGCTTGTGGAAACACGGGCTGCGGTGAACCAGTTGAAACGGGGCAAAGCTCCAGGGATCTGTGGCATCCATGCTGAACTTCTCAAGGCTGGTGGAAATGCTGCACTCGTATCGTTGCATGCAGTTTTGTGCTCTGCCTGGAACACAGGCATCATCCCAACTGACTGGAAGAGGGGCCTTGTTGTCCCTCTCTGGAAAGGGAAGGGTGATCGCCAAGACTGCAACAACTACTGAGGGGTGACGCTGCTCTCAGTGCCGGGCAAGGTCTTTGCTCGGATAATTCTTGATAGGGTTCGCCACCATCTGCTTGAGCACCAGCGTCCAGAGCAGTCAGGCTTTACACCAAAGAGGTCAACGATTGACCATATCCTTGCCCTTCGTGTCCTCACCAAACGCAGACGAGAGTTTCGGTAGGGGCTGCTTGCAGCCTATGTTGATCTCTGTAAAGCGTTCGATTCAGTGAATCGGGATGTCCTCTGGAGGATTCTTGGTCTTCGTGGGGTGCCACCAAAACTGATCGATCTGATGTCTGAACTCTACTCTGGTACTGAGAGTGCTGTGAAGTGTGGTGGTACCATCTCTGACATATTTCCAGTTGTTACTGGAGTTCGTCAGGGGTGTGTACTGGCCCCCACACTTTTCAGCACTTGTATGGACTGGATTTTAGGGAGGATGTCGGAGAGATCAAGCTGCGGTGCATCGTTTGGGAATGTCAAGATCTCGGACCTTGATTTTGCAGATGATGCAGTCATCTTTGCGGAGACTTTAGATATCCTTTTGGGGGCCCTCGAGGTGCTGAATGAGGAGTCGGAGCCGCTGGGATTACGGGTTTCTTGGGTCAAAACTAAGATCCAGGCTTTCGGTGACATCTTGGATGCTGCTGTCCTGTCTGTGTCTGTTTGTGGTGAGGATGTTGAGGTCGTGGAGAGATTCACTTACCTCGGCAGTGATATTCATGTCTCTGCTGGCTGCGAGTCAGAGGTCAATAGACGTCTGGGTCGGGCCTGGGGAGTCATGGATTCACTGGATCATGGGGTGTGGCGCTGCCGGTACCTGTGCGCGAGGACGAAAGTCCGAGTCTTCAGGTCCTTGGTACTTCCAGTCTTGCTCTATGGATGCGAGACTTGGACTCTGACCAAGGATCTGAGACGGAGACTTAATTCCTTTGGTACCAGGTCTCTTCGGAGAATCCTTGGCTATCGCTGGTCGGATTTTGTGTCCAACGAGTGGTTGCTGAGAGAGACTCGGATGAGATTTGTTACCTGCATAGTCCGTGAGCGTCAGTTGCGGCTGTATGGACATGTGGCTCGTTTTCCTGACGCTGATCCTGCTCACCAGATTCTCTCAGCGAGGGAGTCTCATGAGTGGAGGAGGCCAGTGGGCTGACCACATTCCTCGTGGTTGCAGCAGGTTGACCATCATCTCAAGGAGATGGGGATGGGCCTGGCATCTGCCTGGGGGATGGCCAGACGGAGACCCCTGGAGTACCGGCGGAAAGTGGACGCAGCGACGCGTTGTTCTGGCACATGCTCCCATACCTGACCTGACCTGTTTCCATTAAATACTTCATACTGATTATTGTCATTTGTTTTTCCAAAAGGTGGTTCAGGTTTCAAATGTTGCTCCTTTAATTACAGTAATACCTCACCATACGCTCAGGATGCATTCCTGAAAAACCGAGTGTATTGTCAATCAGCTTGTTGCGAAACAAGTTTTCCCATAAGAATAATGTTATAACGAGGAGATACGTTCCTGAAGGATGTCGAAAACCAGCATTTTTCCCAAAATAAGAGTTCTAAAGATATAGTTGTGCTTATTAATGAATAAACAGCAGTTGTAATGATTAATAAAAGTACATACAGTACAGTACTGGACAATAAAAATCAACATCCTCCTTCTCAAGTTCCTCGAATCCCAGCTGCCTGCCCATTTCAACAACGTTTTCAATAACATCTTGAATCGCCTCCTCTTGAATCCTCCCTTGGGAGGGAGGAACACAATCAGGTCAGAGTTTCCTCCACACACTGTTAAGGTTTGCAGACCTAACTTCTTTCCAAGACTCAAAGATGTTCTTTGATTGCATTAAATATTGTTGCAGTTCTGTAAAACCGGCACTCCTCTGAGGCAATGGCACCCAACATACAGTGATCCTTAGACAGTTATCTCATTAGTATTTGTTTAGCTCACCCTTTCCATTTGTCTAGTGGGTAAATGGGAAAGATGCATTGCATTGGGCATTTAGTTAGGTCTTCAGTCCTTTATTCTTTCATTTATTTCATCTCTCTACTTCCACGTACTCTACTACATTTCGTACACAAACCACGCATGCAGATTAGTAACGCTACCAGGAGCATCAGAACAGACCACCATTTCCTGTTCAAACGGTGTGCCATAATCCAACTGATGCCTCAACTCAGACCCCATGCTCCCTACGACACTACAACGCTCGCCATAATCACTACAAGCGCCTTCTAAAAATCCCGACAACAACCTCTGCCCAACCTCTTCACCACAAACTCCACAACCATGACCAACCACCACCTCTTCACCACAACCACGGCCAACCACCTCAGTCTCCTTACTATGAATGCTTCAACCACGAACACTTCGATGCCTCCACCACAAACTCCACAATGCTTCCTCTACCTCACAACAACTGCTTCGATGCCTCAACCACCTTACCATAACTCACCATTACAATGTCACAGCTGTCTCCATCCAAACTCACAACTTTCACCGCTCCAAACACCACAACCACGACGTCTCGACCACCACCTTTTGAGACCAGCGGGAACATGGAGATGCGCTCATGGATGGGGTGCATTATGGAGTACCCTGCTCCAATGTCAATGACGGAGCTCCATCGCATGGCCTGGCTCAAAGGCAAATGAGGCCTTATGCAGTTCTGGAGCCTGGTAGGGTGAGGCTACGGCATGGGATGACTGCTATGTGCCAATGAGGGAGCTTGGGAACACCTGTGCCAATGGGGGAGCTCCTGCAGGTGACAGATTGGTCCTTTGGTCCAATTTTTGGCCCCTTCCCCACTCAGGCTCTATAAAAGAGAAGCAATTCAGGCAAGACTCTGGCTCTCTTTCGTCCAGGCTCAGATAGTCAGTCGTCCAGGATCTCTCCTCTGTCCACGTCTGAGCGGAATCTCTTCACGAGCCAGCGCAACCGAGTGGAGAGGGCAGAGCAATCGTGCAAGGTGAGCGGGATAGGGTGAGCAGTTGCCAGGACAAGCTGGGATCATCCCCGAGTCATCGGCGCTTGGCTTTGGCTGCATTCCGCAGCCAATGTTCACACTTGCAGACTTCACACATCTTCGTTGTCATTCTCTCATGCATCTTTTTCTTCCCTCTACGTCTCGCCCACTGAGGACGCACAAGCTAAATGAGCATTACTGACTCGCACCTCTGACCTTCCTCTTATATCACGCTGCACGACACACTGCACTGCATTTGCATCTCCCACTTCCACACCATAGACAACCTCAGTTTTCCTCCCTCCTACCCCTTCCTTGTGATTTGGTTGCGCAGGTTCGTCGACTGCACCAGGAACAATGAGGTCGCTGCACGTCAACTACCTCTCCTCTTTCTGGGTTACCTCTAATTTCCTCGGGTGTGTGTGTGTGTGTGTGCGTGCGTGCGCGCGTGATGGCGCCTGTTATGTGCAACATAAGTTAAGATTGTAGAAGTTTATCGGGGTAACTCTGCACTGTCTTCTTTTCGAAAAATTTGCATTTATTTGTCTCACCGACGGATTCCTTGCTTTCCCCTGCTGCACATCATTTTCCTTGCCTTGTTGCAATAAATTGCTTTGCTATAAATGTACTCAGCTCGTTTTCGTCTTTTCCTTCATTGGTCCAGCATAGTCTGCACATTAGCCAAGCTGGGAAGTTATCCCCAAATAATCTGCTTATTAGCCGGTGTGTACTTGGTAGCTCCGCTCGGCTGCACCTGATATTGTTTCATGCAAATACGCATCGAGGGCATAATTTCCCGTTAAGGAGACTGCGTATATCACAGTTAAATGACAGCCGGACGGAGGACACTGGGTCACGTGGTTAAATTGTTGACGTTCGTTGTCGATTAATAACCTGTCGCAACACGAGCTCATTCATGTGCAACGGCCTTGATTCCCGGTGAGTCCAGGGAGAAACCAGGGATATTCCCACCCTCAGTACCCCCGTGACCCTGGGTCCGCAACAATATGTTGTGCCCATTCCAGGGCTCTTTAGTGTTTCAAAATGTCCAATTTCATTTGAAGGGAAATGCTTCGTTTATTTTTCTTGGTTCCCGACATTTCAAACTTTCAGGCACAAATGAAATGGCAATAAAAATTATCAACCCATTGAGCAAATTGTAAGCACATGGACTGGATGTGTTCAGAACAAGTTTGGCAGGAAGAAAATTAAATGGTATCACGTGAGTCCCCACGTGGTGTCACAGTTTGTAAACCTTTACATCACTTTCGTGACTTTCTTTATCACATTCCTCATTTCTGTTACGTTTACCTCAATAGTTATTTGTTAAAATAAAAAAACCAGATCCAAACGCACCTTGCTTTTCAGAGTTTATGCAGACATACTGCACTGCATCTTATGCACAAATATCCCGTGAGCAAACACATCAGGTTAAATGGATTACCTGGAGCGGAGCTGCTGAAGTGGAATGTAAATTTAAGCGAAGTGTAGTCATTTGGATCTTGTGAAATACAGATTGCTCACATTACATTTGTCTAATATAAAACCGAGTGATTTTTTTTAACCTTAAAAAGTGAAATACAATTAAAGCTCTTAGACTCTCAAGGAAGCATCATGGACTGGAGCATGCCCAGACTGGTTGTTGTGAAACACTGGGGTAGAACACATTGGCGTATGTCTGAAGCCAGTGAGGGGATTAAGGAGGTTGAGTTGGTCGAGTCATAATGTATAAGGAGCGTAAAACAGAAATGAGTGCGTTGAGAAAGCGTATGGAAAGGTATTACTGTATTTCTTTCTCGTATAGTTCACATGAAATAAATTCTCTTTAAAGGCCACAGCAATTCATACAACCACATGCATAAATAATTTTCAATACAACTATATGCAATAAAGGCATTAAAATTTTTCAAAAAGCATCATTTCAAGCACCCACTGACCTTATTCTGCTCGTACTTGTACAGTATCTTGAGAGTTTCCATTGCACGGGTCATGGCTTGCATGGCGATAAAGATGTTCTGGTAGACTAGCTTGATGAAACCCCGTCGGTCCTCATCTGTGTACCCTGATCCATGAATGATACGCATTTGCTTGATGAATGTGCTCTTCCCACTCTCACCAGTGCCTGTGAATAAGAAATAATAATACACTTATTGATGCATGGAGAGGGAAAAGGGGGGAGGGGTGGGGATAGAAGAGAGAGAGGAGAGACAGAGACATACAGATGACAGAGACAGAGAGAAAAAGGAGAGAGACAGACTCAGAGAGGCATAGACTTTTGAATATTATTACAACAGCACAAAAAACATTTTACAAAGCAGATGTGAACCAAAAACAAACAAATTAAAGGAAACGTTTGAATGAGGCTCATGGAAACAATCAAAAATAAAAATCAAGCATTTCATTTCTTAAGTAACGGTACTCAAGCTGGATCCAAAAAACAATTGATTTTCAAAAGGTCAACGGTGTTGTTACAGGTTTCAACTGTAACAAATGTAAACTTAATTTTCAATGCATTTACACAAGACCCCACCATTGCCCCAAAAGTCTTCAAAGGACGACGACCCATGTTTACATAATACGCATGTTCCAGCTATATGCATGCAAACACCACCCCATTGAAACAAGAGTGCATTTTCATATTTTTCCATTCAATGGTCTGGCTTTTTTGGTCTCGTAAATTGCAAGCTTAGTGATACCAAGGAAAAAATTCTAAAGCAAAATCACAGATTTTTTTTCTTCCAGGATTGCATGCGAGCCCACAAACAAAGATTGGAAAAGAAAAAAAAATTTAATTTATAAAAAAAATACGACTTGAATACAGAAACAGAGATGCCAATCTCTTACACTCAATAAATGCATGATACAAATGTTCCATATTCTTGCAAAAAGGACAAATTCGACACAGAAGGGTTAAACTTCTGGAGTAACACGTGTTTGGCCAGGGTCTGATGGACAAGTCTCCAATTTAAGTCTCCTGTTGGACAAACAGGAGAACTATACTTCTTCTTCTTCTTTCGGCTGCTCCCTTTCGGGGTCGCCACAGCGGATCATCCGTATGATCCGCATAGTGATTTGGCACATGTTTTATGCCGGATGCCCTTCCTGACGCAACCCTGGTCGCCTCTTACGACACAGGGATCTGGTACACCTATTTTAACCAGGGTATACACCGGCCCAGTATACACTGGTACTCATTTCGCCGACCTCGGAAGGATGACAGGCTGAGTCAACCCCCTGGTGTATTAATTCAGTGGCCCAATGGGGCTTGAACTCAGGACCTTTTGGATCCCAAGCCGCTGCCCTAACCACTGCGCCAACACCAGGCTCTGGCCGCTGCCCTAACAGGAGAACTATACATCACCTTCCAATTTGGAGTGAGGAAAGCTCCTGCAGGTAAAGTCTCTTTCCAATGGTTTATTAAGGGTGCTTTTCACCCGTAAACACAATTCCAGACAAATTAGATATTGTTCCCCCCTCCCTCCCCCCTCCCCACCCCACCCCACAATGCCGTGGAACACACCGGACTCGTCATTGTTTGAAGAGAACATGTCATGTTGTTTTTGGCCAGTGGTTGAAAGTTAAGGAAAACTTAGGCGAAAATCTACTTGTTCATTTACTCCATTCTACCCAATATTTAAATGTAAAAAAGACAGGGTTACGATCTTCATGACTTTACTCACTATCCTAATTTAATGCAAGCCATTTTTTTCAGAAACAGAGTCGGCAGGCAACCATTGCTTCAAGGAAAGATCCATAAGAACTCACACTTTATCTATTCCACTATCGTAAAGTATTCCATAAACGATCAGCTGGTAGATATTCCAGCAAATAATGAATTTTGGAAAATTGGCTCACGTACAAACTTCTTGGCATCACGAGATCTCTAACCGCTGCACTCCTGGAGCCCGCCAGGCATTCTAAAGAGATTAAAGAAAAGCAGGGAGCTGAACCATGAGGAAGAGTTCCCAGTCACAATCCATTCCACCTGTTTCCCTGAGTAAGGTATTAGTGAGAGGATGCCAGGACACAACTTCACGATAGAGTCAAAGTTCTCGTGCCATGAATAGAAAAGTCATAATTCGACTAGGAATGTGCACCAAGTTTTGGCCACCTGACTTTCGTGGCCTGCACAACACATCTGGCTTAAGTTAGTTAGTGGTAGCCTCTACAGAAAAAAATAAAATCAATAAGACCCTCTGAATGCTGGTGATCAGAGCTTGAGGAGGCTGGAATGCGATGACCTTGTGCCATATGGTTGGAAGCACCAGATTATTTATTATCGTTACCCGTGCCTTAAGTGACAAGAACTGGAGCATTCCTTTCCACCTTGATAGTTTCTGCTTAATGTTATCTAGAAACCCATCCCAATTATTTTACATGGAGATTGTAGTTCCCAAATGGATACCAAAGTATTTAAACCCATCCATCTTCCATAACATTACTCCTGCAAGAGTTGGGAGAAGCACGTGTGAAGAGTGTGACAAGGAGGGCATATGGGTCTGATGAGGCAAGTTCAAATTTGGCAAGACAACAGGATATCTCTAAAACATATTTCTGGTTTTTAAATACAACACACAGTTCATTTGCATAAGCTGAATTAACTATTTTAGAATTGTTTGACAAAGACAACCTATATAAGGAGGTATGAAGGAGAGCCAGT
>NC_140972.1:24495544-24608044 GCF_056783735.1 Eptatretus burgeri
TGAATTGCGCTTCACCATCTGGCAGTTCGACGAACGAATCTGGGTTTGGCAGATGCCAGAAGAATGCTACCTACCTGAATGCATAGTGCCAACTGTAAAGTTTGGTGGAGGAGGAATAATGGTCTGGGGCTGTTTTTCATGGTTCGGGCTCGGCCCCTTCGTTCCAGTGAAGGGAAATCTTAAGACCACAGCATACAATAACATTCCAGATGATTCTGTGCTTCCAACTTTGAAGCACCAGTTTGGGGAAGGCCCTTTCCTGTTTCAGCATGACAATACCCCCATGCACAAAGCGAGGTCCATACAGAAATGGTTTGTCGATATTGGTGTGGAAGAACTTGACTGGCCTGCACAGAGCAATGACCTCAGCCGCATCGAACATCTTTGGGTTGAATTGGAACGCTGACTGCGAGCAGGACCTAATCACTCAACATCAGTGCCCGACCTCACTCATGTTCTTGTGGCTGAATGGAAGCAAATCCTCCAGCAATGTTCCAACATCCAGTGGAAAGCCTTCCCAGAACAGTGGAGGCTGTTAGAGCAGGAAAGGGGGGACCAACTCCATATTATTGCCCAGGATTTTGGAATGAGATGTTGGATGAGCAGGTGTTCACATACTTTTGGCCATGTAGTGTATATTGATCCACCCATAGTCGGAACACTGCACCTTTCGTTTGATAATCAACCACATCATTAAAACTTGTTTTTTTTTCAGAGCAACAAAGAATTGTTTTGTATGCTCAGATTACTTGCCACATCCGATTGTAACCTCATTATTTATTTTACTGGAACATGCCTCACTCCTTTGACACTGAAAGACAAGAAATGCTTGAACTGCGAGCAAGCGTGTGATCTGTGCCTTTGCATAGTCCCACCACAGTCTAAAGTTATTTAATTTTATCTTTCTTTATTTTAGGCCATTCCAAAATAAATTGAAAGCTTCATTAAAAAGGTAGCCCTGTAGGGGAACGATGGTTATTTCCCCAACAGGTGGGGTGATCTTACTGTCCTGATACAAAGTAAATGTCAACCAAGAAAATAAAACACAAGAAAAAGTAAACGACACAAGAAAACCCCCCATTAAACTCTCTTTGTAGGGGCGCATCTGGATGGGGACCACAACCCCATGAGACCTTGCTGTCCTGATGCATCAAACCAAATTTGGTCCACAAGTCAGGTCGTTTGAGGGAGAAGATGTTTTAGTCAAATGTTAATGGACTTACAGATGGACGGCCAGACCAGGACCCATTCTATGAGCTTATTTTGGAGAAATAACCTAAAAAAAAAAAGTGTTCTCAAGCAGAATGAGGTTACACTTCCAACAAGAGCTACCATGGTGCTCCAGCGCAAGTTTAAAAGTGTCACAACCAGATGAGCAGAGGAAAAAAATAAAGGAAGGTACTGTATCAGATTTCAGTATCTTATTTATCAAGCACTAGCAGGGAACCGGGCATTGCTCGGTGCTGTTCTAATCCTGTTGGCATTTTTAATATATCAAATTTGATTTTTTTTAATAATTTTTTTTTGTGGGGGCTGAAAACACTTCCATACACCAACTAAAGAATGGGGTTGGGGACCATTAAATAATATCTTTCACATAAGCTACAAAGACTTGGTCATGATAGAGCGATTAAAATAAAATAAAAAAACATTCCAAGTTTCCCCCCCGCACCCTTTAAAAATTTCAAATTTATTTTGGCCTTACACACTCCCCGGCACACACTGATGAACCTCCAACAGCTTGACGGTCCGTTCAACCATCTCCAAGAAAAATGATGGTGCACGCACGCATACACACACACACACACACACACACACACACACCTTTCTAATAGGACAGATTGACAAATTCTGTCTTACCTGGCTCATGTGTGCATCTGAGACACAAACCTCGACCAAGTAAACTGAAGGAAGCTGCCTGCTGAATACGCCAAACATCAATTAATCCCGTTTTTCAAGTTAATTTCTCGAAAGGTTTGACAGACCTAGGATGCGGCTCCGCACTATTTATGTCGAAAACAGAGTCAAGAGTGAAGTTTAAAATCACCACTCACCACTCATTCAAAAAACAAACAAACAGCAATTGAAGTCAACTGCACAAAAGAAATCTTCTTGCTTTCGAAAGAAATTACACTTTTCCACATTCTCATTAAGAGCACAAGTGTTTAAGGAGGCAAAAAATTGATTATTAGCAGTGAATTAAAGACAAGCCGAAATATTTTGTTCTGTTGAACTTGGGAGAGCGCTCATGAAGAAGCGAAAGAAGGCGACTCCAGAAGTGAAATAATTTACATCGCTGAAGAATCACTGACCCTTCATACGCCTTCTCCATTGAGCTCGTGAGTTCATATCTGCACGAGTCTCATGCATAAACAAAATGTCCAGATGCAAACGCAGTGTCAAATCTTTAACCTGAATGTTACATTCCAAACTCGCACCACCGTTGATATCTCCGGTATGATGCAACATACTCTGGATTACAGAGCATCCACAAACTAATGCCGGCAGATGAACCGTGCATTTACTGCCCTGATCTTAAAACTAACAATGAAGAAACGTAATGGCTTCAAAATAAATGAGACCAAAAAGGAATCATTAATTGAGAGTGTTTAGCTTTAACAATCATATATCTATATATATATATATATATATATATATATATATATATATATATATATATATATATATATATATATATATATATATATATATATATATATATATATATATATATATATATAAATATAATTGTGGTAGTGTGGCTCAAAGGGGAACCCAAATGCTCATTCCACCTCGACTCTAATCTATCCCTTGATACCTTACAAAATAGGTATAATGAATCTTTATCCAATTTCCAAATTGTGAAGTGGCTAATTTTTTTAATTAAAACTCAAAATCTTGTTCTTATGCACAAATTAGCAGACGTCGCAACAGGAAGTCGACCACCATATCCGTACTATGTATGGGTCACATCGTGGTATGATTGTACTCAAACGGCGAATAATTTTCGAATATAAATAAATATACCGAGTCGCTGCATCCTTCGTGCTTGTATAGCAATACAAACCGAGATGGTTTCACGCTGCACCAATGGCTGAAAGATCCGAGGGTTGCCAGAAATTGGACGAGGTTTGTCCAAAATACCCACATGTGGATGGGACTTACAAAATGTTCACTTTTATGCTCGGTATATTTTACAGAGCTTTTTTTTGTACATCTGTTTACCACAATCTCCAATCTATTTATAGTGGAGAGAAAGCATGTAAGTGTGATCTACTCCTCTGAGAGGATTTGACCGACCCACGATGCTAAAATTTCATTCAGGGTCTCTCCTCCCTTACCCCCGACCGCCAGCACCACCCCTCCCACAACACAATCCCCAATCACCCTCACATTACCCACTACCATCCCACAACCTCCAGCCACCATCCCCCCCACAATGCCCCAACCATCACCCCCACAATACCCACCACCATCCCACACACACCTTCCAACATCCTTGCACAATACTCACAACCACCACACACCCTCGCTCCCCCCTCCACTGGGGTGGTACATCGACACCTCATGGACACGATAGTGGGACATGGCACAGACATGGACACAAATGGAATCCGGGGAAAGTATGAAACGGGATGATCCTGGAACATACAAAACACATGGTCAGCCTGAGATGGTGGGACAAAGCATTGTCGCCAATTTTGTCCACGGTGTCCGAGTGTGCCTGGGCGGTGTCGGCTGTCAGGTGATGACGGGTATTTTTGCTCGAGTAATACTGTTGCGGGGCCGGGTATCGGCGACGAGCACGACCGCTAGATGGAGCTGCAGGGTCGACTCCACCGATCACCTGGAATTTATAGGTCGTTACCCCGGATAACTCCGGAGCCGACGGGTCCCTTATCGGACTGAAGTTCGCCAATAGATCAAGCAAGTGGGGTAGGGTCGATTGCCAATTTCAATTTACCTAAATACCCACATCGCCCAACTACTGGGGAAATTCACCCTCGACGATGCTCGTACGGAACGAGATGCTAGCGTACTCAAACCACGTGCGACCTGAGCGGACGGTCACCGAGCTTTCGTCGGTCCAAATGTCCCTTTACAGCGGCAACAGTTTGGGAAATTCTCCAACACGCACCATGTTAAACCAATTAAAGAAAGACAAAAATGAACCAATACATTTAACACATGGATTTATTTATAATGGAGCAGGGGGGCATGTAAGAAGCAGTCATCCGAATATTAGGCACGTATGTACAGCAAGACACTTATACAATTTCTACTTACTGGAATGCCACACACACACACACACACACACACACACACACACACACACACACACACACACACACACACACACACACACACACACACACACACACACACACACACACACACACACACACACACACACACACACACACACACACACACAGTGGTCTTTATTGAGGCCTCCAGCTCGGAGGGAAAGGGCGAGCTGAAGACCAGATTCTGCCTCGGACCTGTCCACCTCTTGTGGTCTTCGCGCTGAGTCGAACCGGGCACCAGCGAGAGGAGAGCCAAATCCAGACACCGGGGACGCGATCAGCCTCCCGAGCTCCGGCGGACCCTCAGGCGCTCCAGAACACGCGCTCATGAAGACGAGGCACCAATCCATCGCAACCCGCTCAAGTAGATTCAACCAACCAACCCCAACCAATGTGCTCTCTGTTCCCTTTTTATACCTCTCGGGCGTGGCTCGCTCAGGTGTGGCCCGTTCGCCGTGGGTGGGGCCTGATCTTTCCCCTACTCGGTGCGCCGCCAAGCGAATCGGTGGGTGGGGCATGTCGCATTCCATGACTTGGAGTGCCCAAGCGAGCCGATGGGTGAGACCAGACCTTTCTCCTACTCGGCGCGCCGCCAAGCGAATCGGTGGGTGGGGCATGTCACATTTCATGACTTGGAGTGCCCAAGCGAGCGCGCAGAGAATGCCGGGAGCAGAGGGTTTTCGTTGGTGTTGTAAAAAAAAAGGAAACCCTGACTATCAAAATAACTTCGCAGCGCATGTACATTTAATCACCCACTAGACACGGGACAAGGGAGATATCTATCCACATTTACTTATCGATATAACTGAGCTACGGGAACCTGAATGTCTGTGTGCACAAGGTTCCAGATTCGCAATAATACAATTGATTTATCAATGCAAAATCCCTCTCTTATAACCCATGAATTGAACGAAAAAACAAAATCAACCAATCTGTAGTGAACATGCGAGCAACGTTTTCATCTTCACTCGCACTTCCGTCTTCTTCCTCTGAATCTCTTGTGTAAGGCTCAACAATACGGCTCCACAACTACCCCGAAAGCGATTCCATCACCAATTTTGTCTCCAACCATTCCTTCAAATTTTCAACATACTGGAAACTTCCAGAGTTGCTGATGATGGTGGAATCAGCATCGGAATCTGAGCTCAAAATATACTGTTTCTCCATGTAAAGGGGCCATTCAGATCAAGGTGGTCTGAAGGCGTGATGTCACTGATGGAAAAAAATAAAAAATAAAAAAACAAAAAAAACGATACACTTGGCCCAGGGAAATAAATCAGGCTAACGAACAATAGCCTGAACATATCTATATAAATATATATGTACAGTATAAATATATATAAATATATATGTACAGTATAAATATATATATATATATATATATATATATATATATATATATATATATATAAATAAATATATATAAATATATATGTTTGATTTATTTAGATGAGGTAGGGCAAGACAAGCCAGATTTCCCACTGTTTCAATCTTCCTGTTAGCCTCTTCCAGATCAGAGCCAGTTTTAGAATGGGACTTTCAAAATGACGTAATTGACTCCAGAATGCTCGGCACGCATATGCAGACACCCCAAGCAACAATGGTCATCGGGGCAGGGAACGTATTGTTATGAATCTAGCAGCCATCAGCACTCAACATTCAGGTCCCCGTAGCTCATAAATCGATAGCTCCCTTTCCCCTATGTCTAATGGGAATTAAGTGTACGTGCGCTACGAAGTTATTTTATCGATAGGATTTTTACTCCAACAACAACCCTCTGCTCGTGGCATTGTCCATGCTTTTCGCGCGCTTGCCGGCATGTGGGCGTGGACGGAATTCCATGCCCCAGGCGGTGTGGATTTCGCACCAAATATGGTCACGAAGCGTTTCGCTCTGGTTGGGCCAAAATATGGGCACGGAGCGCTTCGTTCTGGCTTCGCGCCAAATAAGGGTATGCGTCATTTTCCGCCCAATGGGTGACGCACGGACCAAAGCCGGGGCAGTCCTTCTCAAGAAGGTGGAGCTGCAACACGCCGTCCACCCAATGGAAGCAGGCGACAGGGGAGCGGACCCACCCTGAAAAACGATGGGAAAGACTTTGATGATTGTGTCCCGTCTGCTCGAGCGATCTGCTGTCTGGGTCTGCGGCTGACTGCATCCCAGGCGTCTCGTCTGGCGCATTACAACAAGCGATCGACCATCTCATCACGGGAGATCACCTCGTCTCGCCTCCTCTGGGTTCGGCTACCCTGATCCGTTCTTTGGCGCCTGGTGCTCCGAGAAGGTGCGGTCATCCAGCGCGTGAACGTGGCCAGGTAACCAGCCACGTTCTCTTCCCTCAGCTCGTCTTCTCTCCCGAGCTGAAGGGGCAATAAAGACCTTGAGGTCCATGTCTTTCTGGGGTATTTGTGTGTGTGTCCGTGGGCCCCATCTGTAAGTAGGATTGTATAAGTGTTTTCCTTTGCTTGTACATTTGATACCCTTCTTTATTCGGATAACTCTGCCCTTACGTGCTCCTCTCGTCCCCAGATTATTGTAAATAAATTTCCCCTCTTGTTGAATGTCCCAGCTCGTTCTCTGTCATTTCTTTTATTGGTTTAGCACGGTGCGTTTTGAGAAATAGCGAAGCAGTAAATTGTTCATTTGGACCAACGGGCCTCGGTAACCATCCGCTCGGGTTACACACGGTTCGGGCACGGTAACGGCTCGTCCCGCTCGAGGTCTGTCGAGGGTGTGAATTCCCCGGTAGCTTTGCCACGTGGGTACTTAGGTATATTGAAGTTTGGCAATTAACCCTACCCTACGCGGTCAAATTATTGGCAATTCATGGTCCTGAAAGGGACCCATGCCTTTCGGACTTATCCGAGGGTCACAACCGAAATTCTGGTGTGTTCGGTGGAGCCGACTCTCCTGCTCCCTCGAGCGGTCGTGCTCGCCACCGATACCCGGCCCTACAACAGTATATCGTGTGTGCCAGATAAGGAAGGATCATTACCTAAAATGGTTCACAAAGCTTCGAAAAGAAGCCGATAATACTTGGAAAAGTACTTTATCGAAAAGGATGTACCTCTCCACAATTAAAGATTTGGAGAACTTTCTGATCAACTCACCCAAAAAGTTGATATCCTGCAGCCCGTATTGTAAAATCTCCAGGTGATATGGGCCCATGCAAGGCCTGTGGACGGCACATTTTACCTTGATCATTCCTGTTTGTGAGTGGACTTTGAACCTTGCAGGAATACTTCGTGTGAACATGGCAGGCTTGGTGATTTATTTAATGGAGCCTGCAAATGGAAAGACGATGCAGTCATTCCCCACATTCAAGTAGGCTTCGCATCGGGAGACTGTATGTGGTTTGCGTGTTCCTTAACACCGATGGGAAGTTCATATCTGGGACTTGTGAATGTGAAGGGTAAGTTTGAAAAGACAATACTTTCTACTAATCATGTTTGAGAGGAGGTGAGGGGGAGGGGGGTTGAAGGGAGTGGGAGCTGTGAGGGCCATTATAAATACATATTTTTTGTTTGTTTCTGGTGTTGCAAGAGAAATATTATCATACAAGATTTTTGCATCTATTAGTAAAAGGAGAAGCGTGTGTGTGCGCGTGCGTGTGCATGTTATATCCACTGCCACAGCTCGCATATACAAACAGGATATGGTACAAACTTGACAACTTTCATCCAAGGATATTTCTCTCATTTCCTACATTTCGGAGTCCGATTTGCGTATAGTTAAACATTTTGAAAACAGAACAATTATATTGTTGTGTCCACACAGGTTAAAACCAACCTGGATGGATAGCCGAACAGTTCTACCTTGGAGGCAGACATGTGATCCTTGGAGATGACGGTGCACGCGGGATGGGAGGGTGGCAAAGGCACGCACCAGGACGAAGGACAAGGGTTTATACTCAAACCCACAACAAATATACAGACACAAGCAATCTAAATAAATAGGGGTTTAATGAACAGAAAATCAAATATTTATAATGGAAATAATGAAACATGAGGTTACCTAAATTCTTATTTGAGGAACCTCCACACACAGTTACAAAAACGGACAACGGGAAAAGATAAGACAAAAGAAAAACCCCTCCTTTATTCTGGCACTTAGCTTTGGGTCCAGAAGTGATCTTTTAGAGCTAGACGATTGAAAACACATCGTCCTGCGTGGGAAGTCCGCAAAATGGCGCCAAGCCGCTCTCTTGGGCGGGAAATGTACAGGAGGCAACTTGGGCGGTGATATTCAACACCAGGGCTCAAAAACTGCTGTGCAGCTTCTTTTCACAATCGCACTTGCCGACGCCTCTCCTCAGCAAAATGGCACCGCCTTCTTCTCTGATGGCACAACATGAGGCTCCGAGGCGCAGTCTTACACGACCCAGCCGAACAGTCAATGGCGAGCATCTTGCTCAGTGTGCGAACAAATTCGCCTCAGCATGAACACGAGAATCATGCAGCCTTCTTCACTGTGCCGAGGGGAAGCCAGCGAGCCAGATCCTCAGTCTCCAATCACGTACCTCACACACCTCTCTTCTCCACCCCCCCCCCAAATCTTCTGACATCACGCCCATCCATCATCCATTCCAAGGGCGTGGTTTGCTCGTTGTCATTCCTGGAGGGGAGTTCTTTTTTTGCCTTGAAACGTTTGGCTCGGTTGTTGTTGTTTGAAGGACGCGATTCCTTTTTATCTCCGGTCTTGTAAATGCAAAAACATAGTAAAAGGTCACAGGGGGCAATCACATACTGGGAGAAATTATCCTTAAACCCTACCTAATTAATACAGCACCACCCCACATGCAGTGACATGTAACAACTAAGATGACAGTTTTCCCTACTTAATTTACATCAAAATGTCTCCTGTTCATCCATGGACCATGCTACTCGATACAATCCGACCTTGACTCTGAAATTCCTTAATCAACCCCCACAAACACAACAATATGGTTAACCACCTTGAAATTTCCACTCCTTTGTCTAAATGCTGAAAATGATTATTATTTGAATTACAGATTTTGTACTTGCAGTAGCAGGTTAAAAGTGAGCTGAGTCACTGAAAACGCACACACAGCGCGTGCGTAAAAGGCCTCGTTTAGCATACGTCATTTTGAAAGTCGTGTATTGACTCGTCACACAGGGTTTCACAGTATTGGATGTTCAATAAATACTGATACAGATCTACACTTGCCACATTCACATGCTGTCTCACTTTAGGAACATCACTTTGTGCCGCAGCAGCACCAGCTTGATGGATTTTCTGAAAAAGAAACAGCATCAGTGGTATTGATTCCCTCAATCGTAACGGTAGTATCTACCTCCAATGGTGTGGTGATATTGGGGCCTGCTGAAGTACATCAACTTCACGTATATTCCTCTGTATGTCCGTGTGTGTGTGTATTGCAGCTCCACTACGAGCCTCAGAAAATGCTAAAAATAAAAATAAACCAATGTCACCCGCAGGGTGACCCGTATCTTGCCAAAAGGTGACCACGTGTGACTTCTTTAAGGTCACACTGAGGTGAACAGAGCTGCTATCCACCAGGAGCGACTCCTTGAGGAATATCTGCCTTCCCTTGAGGAACGAGAGATTCCAATGAGAATCGTTCTACAGAGTAACCATGAAAAATATGCGTTTGCCTCATAACGTCACCAAATGACGTCATAATGTCTCAAGCTTGACATATCTAGAAAGCACTCATCGAGGTGTTCAATTTGAGGTACTACACGATATGGTTCCTAAAACTTGAAAATTTGACCTTGGGGTCAAATATGTTTGACCTTAGGCGCTAACCATGAAGGTCAAGGCCAATCGCCACCAAAAATTAATCAGCTGAGCGCCAGACCATGAACTATATTCCCATGAAGTTTGAAGACGATCCGATCAAAATTACTCAAAAATAATGGTTTCGTCGACTTCCCTGATTTGCGACAAAGTGACCTTGACCTTTGACCTTCAAAATTTTGTGCACTGAAAGGGCCTCTATAGGCCTCTGATATGCGAAGTTACAAAAATTTCCAATGATAACTGTGCTCTTCAGAATTTTTTATACGTGATTACAGACAAACAAACAAACAAACAAACAAACAAAAAAAAACATACAAGCTGACTAACATATCTTGCAAAAACTTCGTTTTGGCAAGATAATAAAACAAGAGGCCCTCCATCGTGTTAAACTGGGAACAGCAACAAGGAGTCACCATTTCCTGCTGACAGGGATTCAGCATTAGAATAGTCAAGGTTAACGTTTTTCAAAATAACAATAAATGAAACACGAGAACTCCAAGTTAAATCCTCAGAGGACTTCTCGATAGGAGAGTCCTCAACAGATGAAATCTTCATGAACTGTGATGATAGATAGAGCAGTCTCTGTTGGAGATGGAGAAACATCTATAACGTCACATGAAAGTGGTATCGAATTTGTTGGCCGCAGGTGATGTATTACAATTTATTTATTTACTCGATTATTCCGGTAAACTTTGTAAAGTGGCATCAATCCTGAGTGGGGTTGGGTTACCTGCAGATTGCTTATATGTAAATGGTACCTTCTGAACTAAATGAATGTCACGATAATTTGGGGTTTTCCTAAATCTTTTTACTTTTCCTTGATGAAACAAGGGTGAAAGCTTTTCAAACGTTTGACAGTATAAATTATCAGAATGGGAAAACTAGGCGTCATTATTACCACGCACATACGAAGCGAAAAGCGGAGTTAACTCATTGGTTCATGTCGGTCCGTCCATCTACAAAAGTCAGTTTATGATCAAGGAATTTAGTTAAATTAAATGTTATATGTTGAAGAACAATTGGAACATGAATTGGAAAACAAACATGCCGTTTAACAGAACTTAGTCTGAATATGGCCCGATTGCACATGCACGGAGAGATGAGATAATATTTTAACTGTCTGACTGCCTCGAAGTGAAACAAAATTGAAAATACAGTAATTCCAAAAAGGAAACGCTGTTTTTAAGGACATCATAAAAGATCACAAATAGCAGGCACAACTAACCAATGTAATGTGTTAACTTTCCATCCCTCCTCACAACCCACCCCATCCCTCCTCTCACCCCACCCCATCCCTCCTTTCACCCCACCGTTTGCCCTCCCTCCTCCCAACTGCACCCTTTCCCTACCTGTTCCCAACCCATCAATCCCCCTCTCACTCACTCCCTCCTACACCCTCTCCCCCCCCCACCCATTCCCCTCACTCTTCCCACTCCCACTCCTCCCTCCTCCCACCCCTTCCCCTGTTTACTCCCACCCCCGCTTGCTCAGGGCGACGGAGCACGAACCGCTCGCTCTGAATGACGTGCGGCAAAAGCAACCGCAGAGTGTGAACGATTCGCTCAGAACGATATCGCGCAGTGCCAGTCGACAATGGGTGCTCAGAAAGTGGCTTAAGCACTCGGGCCAGCACTCTAATTAAATGGTTGATAAGGAACGGTTGGCCAGGCTGTCGCTGCATACCGTAAAGTGTCCCGATAACATTAAAGCCTGCCTTTATGGCACACACAGTAGTTGAAATAAAATGAATGAATGAAATAAAATGACTTCATCCACAAAAGAGTTGCAGCTTAATGCAGAACAACCCTGGAGACATCGCAAAGTTCACTCGCCCGTGAAATAAACATTGCAGAAAATGTGCAATTGTGCCTGCTCGCCTGTGCACGTCACGTGGTACATTGGTTCAAGGTCCATGCAAACGTTATAACTTCTTTTTTTTTTAAAGGTCCGCCTTTTCACCAGATTTGCTTTGATTTCCTGAAGAGCACCTCGCAAAACCTCCGAACATAGACACAGATCTGGCCGACGCTATGGATAGGCAGTCCCTCGGGGGACAGTGCACGAGGTCTAGCAGTGAATGCATTCAATCATGGAGCTCAATGAAGCTGGTTAATTTTGTTACGTTCTGAAATTTTTTTGTTCACTCAACATAATTCTCCAAACAGTAGAAAAAGATAAGTTTAATGCTTTGGAAATTCCACTTTTTCTTGTGTATGGATGAGGAGGGAACATAGTCTATCTTGCTTAAAGTAAATAGGTACATCAGCTTAGTTATAAGACTCGTTATTTCATTAAATTATCAGATTTCACAACAGATTTCAACACTTATTTGGTCCGGACAATATCCGATCCTCAAAACCGAAATATTTTGATGATGTACTTTAATTAGTCCGTGAGAGTAGATCGTGGAAAATCACATCACTCCTCGCTCGCTCCTCGATCACACATCATGAAATCGCTCCAAGCTCCCAATTTGAAAACTATAGTACTTACAAAAGCGATGTACACAACTATTTGTAGCTGTGATGAACAGGCATTCGATATGAGTGAGGAAAGTGAAAAAAAAAAAAAAAATAACTTTACTGTGAAGAAATCGTTGCGGCCTGTTCCAAATCAAAGCATGGTTGAGCAGGCCAAAAAACATGGCGGCCTCAGACCCCAACCAAGAAGGCTTGCACAAGGTAAAGCACTATGCCGCATCAAACCCTTCCCAGAGCTCCTCCACAGCTATAAAGACATTCACAAATAGTACACATGTGAGAATCCCAATGCTACATAACACTCCCCTCAGCTGCCAGACCAGTTTCATTACTTATTGGCGAATCATCAGCGACAGTGCAGACAGCAATGCATAACAATGAGGCTCCCAAGTATGTACCACGTGCAAATGTCAAAAGCAGTCAATATATAAGTAATAAAGAAAGACCAACCCACATCTCTCACCTGTAATTGGAAGGAATTCACACCATCCTGGAGTGTATAGTGACGTTTGGTGAAGTCACTCCCCACCCCTTCGCTCTTCCCCCTTCCAAGCTCCCACACCCCTCCTCTCTCCCTTCCCTCCTCCCTCCTTGCTCCTCGCTCTCCTTCCCCTCCCTCTCTCTTTCTCCCACCCCCTTAATATCCCCGTCAGCAAAGCAACAGGTTGTATTAGCTATAGATAAGGGTCAGTCAGAGCGAAGCCTGCGTAACCATTTTAGTTTTGGTTCTTTCGCAATATACGACATTAAGAAGCAACATGAAAAGCTGTTGAAGTTCTATGTTGAGGGTGACTTGAATAAGGGCATTGGCAAGGGGAGAACAAAATAACGTGAACATGACAAAGATAAATGATTTTAATAGGTTGTTATAAACACTACACTGTTACAAACATTCCCAGATGCACGATCAATAATGCTTCTCAACAAAAAAATAAACCAATGTCACCCGAAGGGTGAGCCGTATCTTGCCAAGAGGTAACCACGTGTGACTTCTTTAAGGTCACACTGAGGTGAACAGAGCTGCTATCCACCAGGAGCGACTCCTTGAGGAATATCTGCCTTCCCTTGAGGAACGAGAGATTCCAATGAGAATCGTTCTACAGAGTAACCATGAAAAATATGCGTTTGCCTCATAACGTCACCAAATGACGTCATAATGTCTCAAGCTTGACATATCTAGAAAGCACTCATCGAGGTGTTCAATTTGAGGTACTACACGATATGGTTCCTAAAACTTGAAAATTTGACCTTGGGGTCAAATATGTGTTTGACCTCAGGCGCTAACCATGAAGGTCAAGGCCAATCGCCACCAAAAAATAATCAGCTGAGCGCCAGACCATATACTACATTCCCATAAAGTTTGGAGACGATTCGATTAAAATTACTCAAAAAAATAAGGGTTTCGTCGACTCCCCTGATTTGCGACAAAGTGACCTTGACCGTTGACCTTCAAAATTTTATGCGCTGAAATGGACCTCTATAGGCTTCTGATTTGCGAAGTTACAAAAATTTCCAATGATAACGGTGCTCTGCAGTGATGTATACGTGATTTCAGACAAAAAAAAAAAAACATATGAAGGTCAAGGCCAATCGCCACCAAAAATTAATCAGCTGAGCGCCAGACCATGAACTAAATTCCCATGAAGTTTGAAGACGATCCGATCAAAATTACTCAAAAAATAAGGGTTTTGTCGACTCCCCTGATTTGCGACAAAGTGACCTTGACCTTTGACCTTCAAAATTTTGTGTGCTGAAAGGGACCTCTATAGGCCTCTGATATGCGAAGTTACAAAAATTTCCAATGATAACTGTGCTCTGCAGAATTTTTTTATACGTGATTACAGACAAACAAACAAACAAAAAACATACAAGCTGACTAACATATCTTGCAAAAACTTCGTTTTGGCAAGATAAAAAAAATTAAGAGTGCGATAGCGCACAAGAGTTATCGCACTCCTAAGAAATGAGTCGATGCTGGAGGTGTTGCTATGCATCACATGAGACGCAAAAGCATACGTGGGAGAAGCAGTCAGGTGAAGAAGAGTGTTGGTACCGTAGATATGGATAGGGAGTGAGGAAGGTCAGGTTCTGGTGGAACTGGCAGAAAGAACTGACAGAGGTTTAGCCATAGCTGGTGGTTTAGTCTCGGCTAGTTCGTTCTTTCAGAAACAGGAAAGTCATAAGATTACATACAGGAGATGACACCATCAGACAAAATTGGATCTATTTATAGATAAAAACCACAGTTGTAACAGGATTGGGGACTGAAAAGTGATTGCAGGAGAGCATGCCAAAACATAGCACAAGCCTGTGGTGTTTGGTGTGCACTTGCAGAAGAGAAGAGAAGCTGAGGGGCCAGACGATTTTCACATGGTAGAAGTGTTAAGATTCAATTATGGTAGAGTGTAGAGTACAAGGAGAGGGTGAAGGCAAAGTAAGACATGCTTGGAAAGGAAGTCGGGGGGTTGGAGAAAAGGTGTAAGAAGTAGAGAGGGGCTTTTATAGGTGTTGCAGGATAGTTGTGTGGAATAACAATGAGAAAGGGCATGACATCAAGGACTATAACGGTACTCGGTAGAGCGCATACCTCCGCCAGGCTGACCGGTTTACGTTTTGTAACCCACTGATAGGTTGGATCTGCATCCACACCTGAACCAAAACCTAAATGGCTGGTTCTTGTCACCGATCCAACTCATCCACCAAGTTTTGTCATAATCCATCCACGTTTTGAAATATGGGGCGATACAGTAAACCCTCAAATATCGTGGATTTTGTCCAATCGTGGACAACCTATTGCGTTTCAATTTCGTTAATGTGGGATTTCATATCAACCAATCGTGGTTTATGAGCTGTGATGAGTCATCATTTGCACCCCATATACAATTCTCTTTCATTACGTACCTTGTGTTGTTTCTCATGCACCGCTTTCAATGCCATCCAAACATAAAGTGATGGACAAAGTTATGCCAAAAAGCAGAGAAAGCTCATGACATTGGGCAAAAATATAGAGTTGTTGGATCAGTTGGCTTGAGGTGAAAATGCAGCATCTTTGGGCCACCATTACGGGATCAATGATTGCCGGTAGAACCTTCCCCCATTGTTCTCTTCCTCATTCCCAAACCTTCATTTTCCTTCAAACCTCATTCTCAAACCTTCAATTTCCAACTCCATATTCAAGCCTTATTCCCAAACCCTTATTTTCCGACACCCATACTCAAACCACTATTCCCAAACCCTATATTTCCGTCACCCATTCTCGAACCCCAGTTCTCATGCTTCATTCGCAACCGCAGCTCATGAAAAAAATTGAGGCAAAGGGATTTATGCCGGAGCAGGTTTTTAACACTGATGAGATGGGATTATTCTGGAAGAGGATGTCACACACCCCTTGTACCTTCTTCTTCAAGCACGGAAGATAGAGTTCAAGGTATGGTGAAGGATCATGTTACCCTTTTCCATTGTGCCAATACTGCAAGCGATTTCGTCGTAAAGCGAATGCTGTTTTTTCAATCGCTGAATCACATTCCCCGCTCCCCCTTCCCATTCCTCCTCCTTAACAGCATCATCCCGAGCTAAGTCTTGTGTTTTACTGGAGAGTACATTGTGAGTATGTAATGTTCTTACCCCACCCACCTCGCCATTTTGCAATACATTTAAAAGTTTAAATTCTTGTGTTGTTCAATTACCTCCACCCCCAAAGATGGAAGGAGGTTATGTTTTCACCCCAGCTGTTTGTTTGTGTGCAGGATATCTCAAAAATGTGATAGATTCAGATGAAACTTGGTGAACATAGTGTGTGTGTGTGTGTGTGTGTGTGTGTGTGTGTGTGTGTGTGTGTGTGTGTGTGTGTGTGTGTGTGTGTGTGTGTGTGTGTGTGTGTGGTGTGTGGTGTGTGCGGTGTGTGCGTGTGTGCGTGTGTGCGTGTGTGCGTGCGTGCGTGTGTGCGTGTGTGTGACAAAGAAGAATCGATTCCATTTTGGTGAAGATACAAATCCAGATCTGGAAACGAGAGTTTTTTGATAATTAAAGTGATTCTTCATCATTGAGAGAAGGGGCCAAAAACGATGTACATAGCATGATACCTCAAAAAAATATTGGGCCCGATAAGTTCTACTGGATCAGGCATTACATGGCGCAGGTATGTGCTCTACCGAGCACCCTTCTAGTTTACACTGTATTTATTGTAATAACATGTTCATTTCAATGTTAACATGCCTTACATATACTTTACATGTTTATATCATTGTAATTGTAATGTGTTTCTTTCTGGCTGCCATCGATCTTCCTCTCTATTTTCTTGAAGCCCAGGAACCGAAACCCCCCTTTTCCATTAGCCCTTGGTTTCCACCATCACGGCATTTTCCAGGAACCTAACCAACGTGATATTTAAGGGTTTACTCTATCATTTTTGGCCCCATTTCTCACTGGTGAAGAATCATTAAAAATAAATAAAGTAATTAATATCTGGAACTGGATCTTCACCATCATCACACCATTTTAAAGCCTTTTTCCTTGAACAGGGGTCAGCTTTTTGCGGGCTCCAATCATGGAACCCTTTCTTGTGGTAATGTTTTTACGGCCGGATGCCCTTCTTGACGCCAACCTTTTAGTAGCCTTCGACACGTAGGGATAATTAACAGTACACTGCTACTCATTTCGCCGACCTCGGAAGGATGACAGGCTGAGTCAACCCCTGATGTTAATTCAGTGGCCAGTGGGGCTCGAACTCTGGACCCCGAGGATCCCAAGCCACCACCCTAACACACCAGGCTTCGGAACCGGATCTTCACCAAATATGATAAATTTGGCCTGGTGTGTCTGTCTGTCTGTCTCACACACACACACACACACACACACACACACACACACACACACACACACACACACACACACACACACACACACACACACACACACACACACACACACACACACACACAACACCAAATTTAGTTTGAATGCATTCTTGCCTGTTTGAGTCCTTTGACGTCCCTAAAAACAATGTTTCTGGTTTGTAATGATTTAAAATCGTTTTCCAGACAGGCAGACAGAGTAAAACAATTACCTTACTCCTCTGTGCACATGCACACTCGTGATACGATTCTGTACAATTTGTCAAATTCAGAGGCAAAGTACTGCTAAACTGCAGATTCGTGTTCCGATTCGGTTTTAGTGTTCAAAATATAACATTAAATTGAAATTAAGTACAGCATACTTTCAGTCTTGTTATGAGCAGCATACAAGAACATAACCCTTTCACAAGGGTTATGTTCTTGAAAAACCCCGCACTGGGCAAAACAACGATGCACAAAGTTAAGAATTGATGGGAAAAATAGGGAAAGGGGAACCAATTATAAAATGTATCGACTTTTTTGCCTAAACTAGTAAAAATTGTTGATGATGATGATGATGATGATGTCGATGCCCCTCGGTTAGGGGAGTCAGGTCATCAGACTTTGTGAAGGAGGTGATCTTTGTCTGCTTTTCCCTGTTCTGCATGTCCCTATATAGACCTCCGTATAAGGTGCCAGGACAGTGCCCATCTCGTGCTTGAATTTCAAGCACCTCTCCATGAAGACTGGTGAAAACCTCTCAAGATATGTGCATCATTCTGCTTTATCCCAAATGTTCACTTTCATGCTACTCAACTTTATCTTATTTCCCACTCCTCACTTCAAAACAAACAAATATTTTCGCTTGGAAAAAAAATTAAAAATAAATAAATAAACCCACAAAATCATTCTGCCTCATATTTCCTTCCTTGGATCATTCATTACTTCATCATTCCTTGGATCATTCAAAAACCTGCAGAGACAAAGATGCGGGGTTGTGCATTCCTCGGCATCAGATTGCGATCCGCACATTTTACCACAATGATTCAACCGAGACAGAGCGAAAACCGCGATGCAAAAACCCACGTTCGGGGCAGGCCTGCTGTAGTTCCTCAATCATAGACTGATGTCTGTAGACAGAGAGTGAACCAATTTATGAACCCTGCTTTTGTGTTTCACGCGCAGGGTAACTGTAGTAGCTCACAATCAAAATCAACCTGAAACCTGGACAGCGGCTCTGAAGACATTATAGTTCCAATTTTGTGACCCAATCAAAATAACCATGCTCTTTCAGATGTTAGCCTGAAATCCCCCACCCTCCCATCCCCACCCCAACCAAAAGGAAATAAGGAATATTGTACAGCACTTACAATCTGCAGTGCTGGTTAGACTCTGCCTTGTAAGGAACAAAGGCCAGGCCACACCACTCCACAATATCGATCTTGCATGTATTAACAATTATCATTCAATAACCAATGATGGCCATGATAAATTTGCACATTATACCAAGCAAACTTGGGAGAGGACATTTGCAACACACAAAGGAGACTGAAGGCTTGGTATATTGTGTACATAAACAATGAGCAGATTTGTATGCACAATCAAAACGCCAAAAGAATAAGCAGGAGAAGGAACACAAATGTAGACATGAACAAAAAACACACACTTGACCCCTGTCCTTCATTCCTTACAGTTTTGGACTTCATCATTACTTTGTCAGTGTTTGACAATTGTTATATATATATATATATATATATATATATATATATATATATATATATATATATATATATATATATATATATATATATATATATATATATATCATACTCTAGATAACATGAATACTGAGTATGCAAATGGCTCTTTTGCACATCACTCTGACAGATGTTTAGACAAATGTGTGAAAGAAAATCGACAAAATGGTTTGGAAATGCACTATCTTCGACTTCCATTGTTTTCACCAGATAAAGTATTTCATCACTTTTGATCTGAACACAGCACTTCCAGCAGAAGTAGAATGAATCTGCAATGTTACTAACAACTACAACTACTTCATTCCCTTTTGCACTTCATTCCCTTGGGACTTGGAGAACACAGGTTAGGGCAGGAATCTGGAAAAACAAAAACTGGCCATGGTGCCAGCAATTACTCGCCTACTCTTCGCGAAGAACACTGTGGGATCTTTAACATCCACCAATTAATCCGCACCGAATGTATACTGAAACGCAAAAGAAACTTACCACTTGTTTGAAATGTAATAAAATTGTAACAGTTCAAAATAAAAAAACCAACAATTGCTAATTGAAACATTGCATTTTATTGATGACATGTCAAGTTTTTGACCAAGATACACCATCTCATAAGTTTCTTCTACAGTACAGAAGAGCACAGGGTGCAATGTCAGTCCCCTTTTAATAGCATGTGTGGCCACCATTGTTTTGGATACAGGCAATGCATCGTCGGCGCATACTGCCTACCAGTCTTTGGATGGATTTCTGCTGGATTCTGTCCTACTCAGTCCTCAATGTCTGAAGCCATCTGACTTAGGACCATCTGCCTGTCCTGCCTTGCAGTGGTGACTCTTGGCCTCCCTGATCGAGGTCTGTTATCTGCAGAGTGTCTCTGTCCACCAGGGCCGATATCATCTGGTGTGAACAGCCAAGGAGACGTGCCACCTCACGGTAGCTCAATCCGCCTTGCAGTATGCCCAAGGCACACTGCCGTTGATCCCTTGACAATCGTGGCATGTTGATTGAAATGCCCATTTTGCACTGGCCTTTTTAAAGCCAATATCAAGACATCATGTGCAGCTCATTAAAATCATCCCGTACCCCTTGGCTAATCAGTGACAGTCAAAACGGCTGTTCAACAGCTGTGCTATGAAGTGACCATTGAAGGTTCAAGTGACCATCCATGACCGTTTTGTCTGACAGTGAGGACACTATTGTCCACAAATAAGTTCACACATTTACTACACGCAGTGTTATTGTTGATATTTAAAGGTTTAAAAGGTGGTAAGTTTCTTTTGCGTTTCAGTATATTGTTACGGATTTCCCGCCCGTCGGCGTGCGAACGACCGCGTCTAAGCAATAGCGGTCGCTTCGCCCACCGAACGGACGATCCAGTCGTGACTTTCTAGAACAACGCCAGAAACCAGTCACGGGTGGGTTTTTAATCCCACCACGGCCCAGTCCGTATTCTAGCCGCGCGAAATAGGGTCAACCGCCAAATATCGATATACCTAAGTACCCGTGCGGGTAACCTACTGAGGGACTGTACCTCGGCGAAGGCCTGCTTGGACACAAACCGCTTAAGCGGTCCGTTCTGTTCTGGGATAACCAAGCAGGTATTATCACCAGACCTCGCCGGACCCAATTCTATTTATCGGCTATTTAAAAACAAACTATATTCTGAGTGCAAGATGGGGCAGTTCAATGAGGGAATGGAGGCAACGAACAGGTTTACATTCACACAAGGACATTTATTATAATAAAACACGTATGCAATTAAACAAGGCAAAACATGTATGCAATTATACAAGCAACAAAAGCACGACAAAAGAACTACAACCGTCTACTTATTATGTACAGTCACTTGCACTTAACAGCAGTTCCTACTTATTAGACAGGTCCACGGACACACGTACGCACACACACACCCAAGAAATGGTGGCAGAGGCCATGAGTAACGAGCTCCAGCTCGGAGGACAGGTGAGCTGAAACCCGGAACCTATCTCGAACCTCTCCACCTCGTGTGGTCTTCAAGTTGTTCGGACCCGGGCTCCAGCGAGAGCGAGCTGGATCCAATCGCCGTGAGCTGCGATCCTTCCCGAGCTCCCGCGAATTCTCCCGCGCTTCTCAACACGTGCTGGTGAGACGAGGTGCCGATCCTTCCCGTCGATGCGTCGCTTCCCCGAGGAACCACCTCCACGAAGAGGTCGATGAGTCGCACCAAGCCGGGAACCAAAATGGAGAACAAAGAGCTCCACGAACCAAGAAGAAGAAGCCACCACTCGCAGCTCGAGCCGAGCGACCGGCTTAACTTCTTTCCAAAGAGGGCAGCTTAAAGCAAAAAGCTCTCCCGAGCCAAGCAGAAGCCGAAGCTCACGGAACCGTCAAAGCAAAGAGCCTCCAAAAAGCCTCCTCCCGAGCCAAGCCTCAGCCGAAGCTCACTGAGCCAGCCGAAGCAAAAAGCTTCCGCAGGCCTCAACCCTAACGCAATCCAAGCAGGACCCGACGGTCTGCTGAACGACTCCCCTCAACTCCCTTCTCCAACTCTGCCCCTAAACAAAAGAAAAAGATCTCCTCTTATCCTTCTCCCCCCCCCCACTCCTCCACGCACGGCATGACTCATGCCCTCGTGATCCATCCCCCCACTCAACCACGGGTGGGAGGGAGTTGTTGACATCATGAGTCATGGACCGGCAGGGTTCTTCCTCTTCGCAGAAGAGGGGGAGGGATGTCTCCATTGTTCGTTCCCTAACTATTAAATCGATCCGCAGCGCATCTAATCAATTTCTGAACATTTAAACAATGAAAGGTGAGCTATCTAGGGAACAAGCACTTATCGACATCGCTGACTAAAGGAACCTGTATGTTGGGTGCAATCAAATTCCCAAATTCGTAACAATATATTTGTTTGCCTTTGTGCCACTCTTTCTACTTTGTGACATAAACTTCCCATGAACTCACATAGAAAAAAAACCTGCAGAACCAGTGGAAATTAGCAGCATTTTTAAACCCTGCAGCAGAAAACCAAAGACTAACCCTTTCCACCCCACCCCTTCCCAAAGCCAAAGGAGTGAAGGCTCTTATCTGCCAAAATGATGGGGAAGGGAGCTGTGTTGCAAAGCACTGCACTTTGCAAAGTGTGTTTTCTGGTGTTCCAAGCTGAAATAAAGCAGCTATCACAGGAACAACATAAGGAAGTTTCTCCTCAATAGACCAAGCCTTTTCTTGCAAAATCAACAAAGTAACAATTCCAAGAATCCTTGTGCATTTGGAACCAAGATAAATACACGACCCAGTGGGAACATTTTTGTCCCACATGCACAATATATGTACAAACTCTTCTATGACCAAAAGTGAAAGACAAAATTATAGGGATAACTAGAAGGGTACTTGGTAGAGCATGTACCTCTGCCAAGCCATGCTTGATCCAGTAGAACACATCAGGCCCAATAATTTTTTGAAATGTCACGTGATGCATCGTTTTTGGCCCCATCTCTCAATGGTGACCACTATAAAATTCAAAAATTCTCACATCCAGAATATCTGGATTCAGATGTTCACCAAAATCGAATCAATTCGTCCTTGCAACACACCTAACATGTCCACCAAGTTTCGTCTGAATCTGTCCACAACTTTTTAAAGATATCGTACAATATATTGTTTTAGAGCGATCTCGCAATGGTGAAGAATCACTTTAAAAACATTATCAGGCTGTTCCTCATCACTGAGCAATGCTTCCTCATCACACACCCAACGTGTCCACCAAGTTTAGTCCGAATCCGTCCACATTTTTTGAGATATCATGCTATGTATCGGTTTTGGCCGTAAAACCATCTCTTAATGGTGAGGAATCACGTAAAAAATTCTAGTCATCGGATCCGGATCTTCACCAAAATCTAATCAGTTCGTCCCTTTTACACACCAAACCGGTCCACCAAATATCATCCGAATATATTCACAACTTTTTGAGATATCCTGCACACAAACAGACAAACAGGGATGAAAACATAACCTCCTTCCACCTTCAGTGGCTGAGGAAATAATAATAATAATAATAATAATAATAATAATAATAATCACAACACAATGACTCAGCAAGCATCTGTTTGTTTGTTTCTTTGTCCCCTCTCACCCCATTAATTCCTGGATTTCTCAATGGAGTACTAATCTGCACTGTGGGCTGATATCCCTGAAACGCATCTGTCTCTTTTGGATTCTGTGGGATCTAGAGCTCTCAAAATTATTGGAATCTCCCTTGATGAGGCCAAGGCATAGGGTCTATTGCTCTCACATCGCACACATGTCAGGAGTCTCTGTTTTCTACTGTATATATTCCATTATTCTCTCTCAATCCTCACATGCTCCTATCTATCTCTCCTCCTGGATGTACAAATTATTCCAGTAACTCCCCCAAGGTGAAGCTTCACAAATCTTGGCTGACTGCATACTTCAACTCGTTTCTCACTTCTCCTATCCATGGAACCACCTTCTCTTTCTTGCTCTTCCCTCCAGGGTGTCAAGTCAAGCCATACACCACCAACTCATCAACCCCAATTATGACCTATGATCTGGGGTCATCCCCAAATCTGGCATCGGCCAGGCTCTATTTATTACCCCATTGACCTTTCCTAACCAATCCATCTTACTTGTTAGTTAGTCTTCAAAGTGTCTCGAGACGGACTCGCATTTCAATAGTAAGTAATTAATAGACATACCGCCCAATGAAACATAATTAATAGATGTAGTACTCAGATGCCATTAGTAGTGATTAATGGGTGTACTCATGTCACATTGGTTTGCAAATAATAGACATACTTGCGTCCCAATAGACGTACTCACGCACCATTGTTCAGAGACTCATGTTTGTAAAACCTGTGAGAGCTGTAAATCGCTCCCCTGCATTTTGTTGGCAAAAGTGATCGCTGACATCAATATCACTCTCGATTATTTCTTTTTTTATGAGAGTTACAGCATTTGCTCAAGCAAATAGAGAACAAGAGAAAACCACAAGTACTGCACATTGTATTTTAGGACGAGCAAAGATACCTGGCGTTACTGGGTAACGCTGGATCCCTCCTCCAACCCTTCCCCTCACCTCCACCCGCCCGACCCCTTCCCCTCCCTCCAGACTCCCACTCCACCCCACCTCTTCCCCTCCCTCCAGACTCCCACTCCACCCCACCTCTTCCCCTCCCTCCAGACTCCCACTCCACCCCATCCCTCCCTCCAGACTCCCACTCCACCCCACCTCTTCCCCTCCCTCCAGACTCCCACTCCACCCCACCCTCCCTCCAGACTCCCACTCCACCCCACCCTCCCTCCAGACTCCCACTCCACCCCACCCTCCCTCCAGACTCCCACTCCACCCCACCCTCCCACTCCACCCCACCCTCCCTCCAGACTCCCACTCCACCCCACCCTCCCTCCAGACTCCCACTCCACCCCACCCTCCCTCCAGACTCCCACTCCACCCCACCCTCCCTCCAGACTCCCACTCCACCCCACCCCTTTCCCTCCCCCCAGACTCCCATTCCACCCCACCCCTTCACCCTCCCTCCAGAATTGCACCCACCCCTTCCCTTCACTCCAGACTCCCACTCCACCCCACCCTCCCTCAAGACTCTCACTCCACCCCACCCTCCCTCCAGACTCCCACTCCACCCCACCCTCCCTCCAGACTCCCACTCCACCCCACCCCTCCCTCCAGACTCCCACTCCACCCCACCCCTTTCCCTCCCCCAGACTCCCATTCCACCCCACCCCTTCACCCTCCCTCCAGAATTGCACCCCACCCCTTCCCTTCACTCCAGACTCCCACTCCACCCCACCCTCCCTCCAGACTCCCACTCCACCCCACCCTCCCTCCAGACTCCCACTCCACCCCACCCCTCCCTCCAGACTCCCACTCCACCCCACCCCTTTCCCTCCCCCAGACTCCCATTCCACCCCACCCCTTCACCCTCCCTCCAGAATTGCACCCCACCCCTTCCCTTCACTCCAGACTCCCACTCCACCCCACCCCTTTCCCTCCCTCCAGACTCCCACTCCACCCCACCCCTTTCCCTCCCTCCAGACTCCCACTCCACCCCACCCCTTTCCCTCCCTCCAGACTCCCACTCCACCCCACCCCTTTCCCTCCCTCCAGACTCCCACTCCACCCCACCCCTTTCCCTCCCTCCAGACTCCCACTCCACCCCACCCCTTTCCCTCCCTCCAGACTCTCACTCCACCCCACCCCTTTCCCTCCCTCCAGACTCCCACTCCACCCCACCCCTTTCCCTCCCTCCAGACTCCCACTCCACCCCACCCCTTTCCCTCCCTCCAGACTCCCACTCCACTCCTCCCCTTTCCCTCCCTCCAGACTTCCACTCCATTCCTCCCCTTTCCCTCCCTCCAGACTCCCACTCCACCCCACCCTTTCACCCTCCCTCCAGACTCCCACTGCACCCCACCCCTTCTCCTCCCTCCAGACCCCCACCCCACCAATCCAGCTCCTTTTTTATTACAGATAATGTCTCCGAAAATAAAGAGAAAACACTTGGAATGCTTGCAATACATTGCCACTTTCATACAAATTGTCCCTCATATAAATATTTAGCATTCGGCCTAAGTTATTTTATAACTTGGTTTACGCAGTTCTTCAGCTAAAATGTAGGGTCGGTAGGCCGAAATATAAATATAAATACAGTCAACCCCCGCTTCATCGCGGTTCACCTATCGCCCCCCCCTCCCCCCGGTTCATCGCGGGTTTTCCCTTGGAACATAACTAATTTTTTTATGCGGATTCCCCCGGTACATCGCGGTAATAATATATAAAATATAAATTATTTGAGCAATAAATTATAACGCGTGGCGCTCGAAAGTATCTTCATAATAAAACAAACAAAAATTTTTTTGTATGTTTGTCGACACAACGCACGAGACAAAGACAGAGAGCGCGCTATTCATTTCTCCTTGGCGCTGATTGGCTGCTGCCCACGAGGCACACTCTCGCTGTCTTGAGAGTTTCGCTTGTGAACGACAGATATTTTCTACGTCTTTTTTCTCCAAGCCCTACGATGCCGCCCAAAGGAAAAACGTTTGCCGCGGTTGGGCGCCATTACGGTTTGAATGAATCGACCATACGCTGCATCAAGAAGGACGAAGCCAACATCAGCGCTTTACATTCGCAACGCCCTGCAGTACCTCGTGGAGGCCAAGGATTCCGACGACAATTTTTCTCTGAGGGCGTATTGGCGTGATTTCACGAAAGCAACGTGTCTCCAAATAATTCAGAAGGCTCTACAAGAAATGAAAAAAGAAACCTTAAACGCCTGTTGGAAGCAGCTGTGGCCAGAATGCGTCCACAAATACAAGGCCTTTTCTCCAGATGAAATTCACCATTTGGCAATCGATAAGGCGGTCAAGCTGGCGAAGATTCTTGGAGGAGGATTCAACGACATGACGCACGACGAAGTGAATGACCTCATCAAAACCAACTCTGACCCATTAACGGACGAGGATTTGGCTGAGCTTACGAAGTCTGCATGCGAGGAGGAGGAGGAGGAGGAGGAGGAGGAGGAGGAGGAGGAGGAGGAGGAGGAGGAGGAGGAGGAGGAGGAGGGACAATCTGATCCATCGCAGGAGCACGACGACGAAGGCCTCTCACTTGAACACTTAGCAACAATGGCGAAAACTCTCCTCACCACCATGAAGAAACAACGCCAGCAACTGCCCATCACAATGTTTTTGCAACGTTACTGAGTTTACAGTAAGCATTTTTATGCTTCAAATATTTTCTTTATGTGTTTAATTGAGATTAAAATGTGTTTAAAATGTGTTTTGTGGAGGCGTCCATTCATCGCGGATTTTCACTTACCGCGGGAGGGTTTGGAACGTAACCCCCGCGAGAAACGGGGGATTACTGTACAATTTCAATTTTTAGAAATTATATATTTTAATGATTTTTTTTCGGATGTTCCATGGAAAAGACAAGGGTAGGTTGGGGGGGGATAAATATAAATCCCCGACCAGGAGGATCCAAGAAAACATTGAAGATGGAAGACCATTCAAATGCAGGATGCCCATGTTCACTATATCATCTGATGTGAAAAACAATAAAGAATGATTAAAACTTGTTTTTACAATATAGTCTGGCATGTTTTTCTTATAGAAACCTGTTGGATCGTCAAACAAATGGAAACAATGCTGAGAAAATTACTGTCCAAGTCGTAGATGTGTGCGTGCACACCAGTGCATAGTGCTGGATATGATTTTTTTAAAAAGGTGTCTACTTGGAGTCAACACGCTCAAAACGGTCAATCAGAGCCATAACCAGCTCTTACTTTTCAGTGGGCATCTGATCGTACCATCTCCCCATCCCCATGAGCACATCAAAGGATGATTTCTGGTCCGTTGAAAGCTGAATATCAGCATCTCGCAGGGAAACCTTGGACGTACTTGGCACCGAAATCTTTCAATACGAACAGCGGTGTACAACTTTCAATGGAAACAAAATCGGCATGATCGAGAGGAGCCTGCGAATCATCCCTGCTGCTGCACTGAATTGATGCAATCGTTCGGCCAGAATATTCGTTGTCAAGATGTTGCGTGATTAAATCACCAATACAGTCACTCGAATTTATACCGCTGACGTACTTCTTAACAATCACTTTTGCCCCAGAAACCACAGTCAATCTGAACCACACTGGCGACTGCTCAGACGCCATGACCGAAGACTACTGCACAGTTTGGTTAAAGGTGACTTGGCATTTTGGCACGCGCGCACGAAATTATATTTTGAAAATAAATGCCGACGTTTACATTTCAGGATTTGAAACTTTTGCACCTTCGGTGGAAAATGTATAAATATAAAAGGCTAAAAATGTGTTTCATATTTATATTTCATTTCGGCAAATATACCGTCGGTGGATCCGTAAACCAAGTTATAAAATAACTCAGGCCTTACCTCCAACGAGAACATATTCATCATGTTAAGTCATCTAACACCAGCCTGGATTCAACACAAAAACACAAGCAATGTTCAACACAACAAATGTAATGTCCTCATTCTCAGAACTGACAAGAGCCTCCAAAAACACTTCCGTGTCGACATCATTGGGCGTCGTCCTCCATATCTAGACATGTCCAAACCATTCCGATCATAGCCCCTTCCACCCCCCAGCATTTAAATATCGCACAACGGCAATTTTTTGACAAAAACGGGAGAAAAAAAAACCCATTTCCAGAGGCACAAACAATAGATTCCAATAATAAAATGACCCCCCCCCCCAAGAGATGATCGTGAAGTTGCATATACCCCAGGGTCAGAGCTGCATGGCGTGCAAAGGGTCACAATGCAGAGGTCTTGCAGAGACTGTAATGAGCCAGATGACGGTTCGAGACCAACTGATTTTATTTCCACATTCACCCATTGATCGTAAAATCCAACAACTACTCCTCATAACAGGTGCCATTACTTGGTTTCCCTGATTCAGCACTGCTGTTCATTTAGATCAGACATCAGGTCAGGTCAGGTCAGATCAGGTATGGGAGCATGCGCTGCTGCATCCACTTTCCACCGGTATTCCAGGGGCCTCCGTCTGGCTATACCCCAGGCAGACGACTGCCCATCCCCATCTCCTTTAGATGCCGATCAATCTGCTGCAACCATGAGGCACGTGGTCAGCCCATTGGCCTCCTCCACTCGTGAGGATCCCTGGCTGAGAGGATCTAGTGAGCAGGATCAGCATCAGGAAAACGAGCCACATGTCCATACAGACACAGCTGATGCTCACGGACGATGCAGGTAACAAATCTCATTTGAGTCTCTCTCAGCAAACGCTCGTTGGACACAAAGTCCGACCAGCGATAGCCAAGGATTCTCCGGAGACCTGGTACCAAAGGAACTAAGTCTCCATCTCAGATCCTTGGTCAGAGTCCAAGTCTCACATCCATAGAGCAAGACTGGAAGCACCAAGGACCTGAAGACTCGGACTTTCGTCCTCCCGCACAGGTACCGGCAGCACCACCCCATTATCCAGTGAATCCATGACTCCCCAGGCCCGACCCAGATGTCTAATGACCTCTGACTCACAGCCAGCAGAGACATGAATATCACTGCCAAGGTCAGTGAATCTCTCCATGACCTCAAGATCCTCACCACAAACAGGCACAGACAGGACTGCAGCATCCAAGATGTCATTGAAAGACTGGATCTTAGTTCTGACCCAGGAAACTCATAATCCCAGCGGCTCTGACTCCTCATTCAGCACCTCGAGGGCCCAAGGATATCTAAAGTCTCCGCAAAGATGACTGCATCATCTGCGAAATCAAGGTCAGAGATATTGACATTCCCAAACAATGCACCCACCACAGCTTGATCTCTCAGACATCCTCCCTAGAATCCAGTCCATACAAGTGCAGAAAAGTGTGGGGACCAGTACACACCCCTGATAAACTCCAGTAACAACTGGAAATAAGTCGGAGATGGTACCACCATCTCACAGCACTCTCAGTACCAGAGAAGAGTTCAGACATCATATCGATCAGTTTTGGTGGCACCCCACAAAGACCAAGAATCCTCCAGAGGGCATCCCGATTCACTGTAGTGAACACTTTCCAGAGATTAACATAGGCAGCAAGTAGCCCATGCCAAAACTCTCGACTGCGTTTGGTGAGGACCCGATGAATCATTGACCTCTTTGGTGTGAAGCCTGACTGATCTGGGTCCTGGTGCTCAAGCAGAGGGTGGCAAACCCTATCAAGAATTATCCAAGCAAAGACCTTGCACGGCACTGAGAGCAGCGTCACCCCTCGGTAGTTGTTGCAGTCCTGGCGATCACCCTTCCCATTCTGGAGAGGGACAACAAGGCCCCTTTTCCAATCAACTGAGATGATGCCTGTGTTCCAGGCAGAGCAGAGAACTGCATGCAATGAGATGAGTACAGCATTTCCACCAGCCTTGAGAAGTTCAGAATGGATGCCACAGATCCCAGGAGCTTTACCCCATTTCAACCGGTTCACCACAGCCTGTGTTTCCACAAACAAGGGTGGATCACAGTTGATTAGGGTCAGCTACAGGGATAGTAACACCCATGACAACCAACTCAACAGTTGCTGGGTCAGCCTGGTACAACCACTCAAAGTAACCGGCCCAAAAAGCCTTCACTTTGGACTCTTCTGTCAAGAACCCATCAGTCTCCGCTCTTACTGCAGTACACCGAGGGACGGGCTTTAAGGGAGGAACGCAATACGCAAATTCCCCTGTCAGCAGGACGAAATTCACTTGACCACAGATGATGCTCTACCCCCTCACAGATTCCTCACACATAGCCCTCCTTGTCCACCCTCAGCGCATGTACAGCTTTACGTCTCATCTCCCTGAACAGCTCAGCTCTGCCATTAAGACTGGCCCTGCGACTCTGGTCAATGGTAGCCAGTGTCCCTTGAGACAAAATTCTTCTTCACCCAATGGTGAGTTCCAACACATCTACCAGCAACGTCAAGAAGGATGGTGGTCTTGAAGGCACTCCACAACTCTTCAAGATTCCCCAAAGCACCTAACACCCCAACACCCCCTCAACCCCTACCCACCACCCAAGTCCCCACTCACCCCGTTCGCAAACTCCTCAGCCACCCTCTCATCTTTGAGCTTCCCAACATCCAGCCGAGGCTGGGATGGTACCATTCTCCTGGATTTAAGATGCAAAGTCAGAGTTGCCATCACAAGCCTGTGGTCAGTATTGAGGAATTGAGCACTCCGGTGGACCCTGCAGTTCTGGATCATCCTCCAGTGACCATCAACGAGCACATGGACAATCTCCTTCGCTGCACAACCAGAAATGGAATACAAAGTCCAGCGATGAGCCTGTGGGCACTGAAACCATGAACCAGCCACCCTAAGTCCATGACTTCTTACAAAGTCAAGGAACTTGGTGCTCTTCTGGTTTACAGTTACAAACCCATGGGGACGAACACATGACGCAAAACCATGCCTGTCAGTTCCAGTCGATGCATTGAAATCCCCCAAGACTAGAAGAGTATCTCGCCTGGGCACTGACGAACCAGACTCGAGCACGGCATCAAATGTGTCCTTCACGGTCAGATCACTCGCCTCACTCGGAGCATATACAGAGACCAGGGAATTGACACCCAAGGAGTGGCGAATCCCGAGTCTCCGAATACGCTCGTTCACCAGTGTTACCTCAATTATCATTGGCGTTAGCTTCTTGGACATAGCGACAGCAACTTATTGTGCAATATAACCATCAGAGCGAACAGACCAATAGTAGGTGTAACCACCCGCCATTATCTCGCCACGATCCAGTCTACAAATCTCAGAGTGCTACAATACCGGTGTTCAAACGCTTGAGCTCATTTGATAAAAGAGACAGGTGATCAACCTCTCTTAGGGATAGGACATTCCAGGCACCCGTTGAAGGGACCGCCTCAGCTTTACCCAAGGAGCCTGCCATCTGGTGGACCACACCTAAGCAACCACCCCGACACGCACAACCACAATCTGACCCGGGATGGTTACCCCCATGGTTTTCCTCCAAAGGTCAAAGATTGGGGGTCCTGAAGGCTTTGCCCCAATCCCGTCATCCGGTGAGCTGCCCTGCAAAGGGCAGCAGCACAGAAGGTATGCCCATGGAGTGGGTTTTCAATTTTCCTTTCCAGGTGAGCAATCAACACCCAGAGACAAAAATTGACGATCGCAATGGCGCATGAGCTCCTGAAACACGAGTCTGATCATTACCATGTCTCATTATCATTTCAATAGTAATGTAATTAACAGATATATATATATATATATATATATATATATATATATATATATATATATATATATATATATATATATATATATATATATATATATATATATATATATATATATATATATATATATATATATATATATATATATATATATATATATATATATATATATATATATATATATATATATATATATATATATATATATATATATATATATATCCTGGTGTTGGCTTAGTGGTTAGGGTGGTGGCTTGGGATTCCAGGGTCCTGAGTTCAAGCCCCGTTGGGCCACTGAATTAATTCACCAGGGGGTTGACTCAGCCTGTCATCCTTCCGAGGTCGGCGAAATGAGTACCAGTATACTGGGCCGGTGTATACCCCGGTTAAAATAGGTGTACCATATCCCTGTGTCGTAAGAGGCGACCAGGGTTGCGTCAGGAAGGGCATCCGGCGTAAAACATGTGCCAAATCACTATGCGGATCATACGGATGATCCGCTGTGGCGACCCCTGACGGGAACAGCCGAAAGAAGAAGATGATATATACATATATATACATACAAATACATATACATACACACATACATATGTTGGGATTTGTACCTTTTTCTTAAAAGCTTTTGTTTCTTCCCAACTCAATTCACTTGCCTGCAGTTAATTAGGGTATCCAGTCAAATGGACTGGATAACCTATTGTTTTTCTTCTGTTTATTATTATTATTATTATTTTTCTTCCGCCGTAAATTTGCAAAATTTCCAATTTTTTTCGCTTTAAATGCCATTTTCTCAGAAATGGTAAGACCAATCGACACAAAATTTTCACCAGATATGTATCTTTTTTGATAGCATACATAATTGATAATTATGACGTCATAGGTCACGTGATACGGGCGCCATCTTGAAAAAACAGATCAACTTTGGACCTCTGTATCTCGGAAACCTTCTAGTGTAAAAAAATTTCGCTTGATACATTTGAACAAGCTCCCTCTCGGGTATACGTGTGATTTTTCGTGACGTCATCAGTGAAGAGGTATCCCAGTAAAAATTCGTCAAGTAGAACGCCACATGGCAAAAATTTGAAATTTCTTGAGCATCATCTACACAAAAATTCATCGTAGAAAAAAAATATTTTGACGTCATCAGTGACGTAATTCGGCCGCCATCTTGTTTTTTTGTGTTTTTTTAAAAAAATCTTCTTCTCCAGAACGGCTGTGCAGATTGAGGCGAAACTTTACAGGCACATTCCCCCTGAGGTCCTCTTTCAAGTTTGTTAATTTGTTGTTGATACGTCACATGGTTTGGCGGCCATCTTGAAAAAACCTTAAAACCTTCAAACATCTTCTCCAGAAGCGCTGGTCCAATGAAGACGAGATTTCAGAACTATATTCGTGACATGTATGCGATGCAAGTTTGTTAATTTCAAAGTGATAGGTCACATGGTTTGGCCGCCATGTTGGATTTAAGAAAAATATTAAATAATGTTTTCTCTGGTATTTCATAAGCCATCAAAGCGAAAATTTGCAAGTGCCTTCCTCCCTCAAGTCTGCATACATGGTAAAAAATTTTTACCTCAGAAGTCACATGGTTTGGCGGCCATCTTGGATAGAAAAATAGACTTTATCCGATTTACACGAAACTTCACACACTTGTTCGGGTCGACGATGGAAAGCAGAATTTAAATTTATGATATCATAGGTCACAAGGTTCGGCAGCCATCTTGGATTGAAAATGAATAAATTTTAAAAATCTTCTTCTCCAGAAGGGCAAGACAGATGAAGACGAAACTTCACACATATATTCCCCATGAGGTCCTTTCTCAAGTTTGTTAATTTGTTCTTGATTGGTCACATGGTTTGGCGGCCATCTTGAAAAAACCCTAAAACCTTCAAACATCTTCTTCTCCAGAAGCGCTGGTCGGTTGAAGGGGAGATTTCAGAACTATATTCGTGACACGTAGGCGATACAAGTTTGTTAATTTCGAATTGATACGTTAGACGGTTTGGCCGCCATCTTGGATTTAAGTAAAATATTAAATAATGTTTTCTCTGGAACCGCTGAACCAAACAAATCGAAAATTTGTAATTATCATCTACCATCGTGTATGCACGCATGGTAAAAATTATGACATCACACGTCACATGGTTTGGCCGCCATCTTGGATTTAAGTAAAATATTAAATAATGTTTTCTCTGGAACCGCTGAACCAAACAAATCGAAAATTTGTAATTATCATCTACCATCGTGTATGCACGCATGGTAAAAATTATGACATCACACGTCACATGGTTTGGCGGCCATCTTGGATAGAAAAACGCACCTTTACCGATTAACACGAAACTTTACAAACCTGTTCCAATACCCAGTTGGAAGCAGAATATAAATTTCTGATGTCATAGGTCACATGGTTCGTCAGCCATCTTGGATTGAAAATGAATAAATTTTAAAAATCTTCTTCTCCAGAAAGGCAAGACAGATTAAGCCGAAACTTCACACATATATTCCCCATGAGGTCCTTTCTCAAGTTTGTTAATTTGTTCTTGATTGGTCACATGGTTTGGCGGCCATCTTGAATTTACCTTAAAACCTTCAAACATCTTCTTCTCCAGAACACCTGATCTGATCAAGGGGAAACTTCACACCCCTATTGCACATGAGTAGGGAATACAAGTTTGTTAATTTCTAATTGATAGGTCACATGGTTTGGCAGCCATATTGAATTTAAGAAAAATATTAAATAATGTTTTCTCTGGAACTGCTTAACCTATCGAAGCGAAAATTTGCGTCTGTCATCCTCCATGATATCTGCATACATGGTAAAAATTATGAGGTCACAAGTCACATGGTTTGGCCGCCATCTTAGATTGAAGGATAAATATTAATTCATGTTTACTCTGGAACCACTACTTCTATATATGCGAAACTTCATATTTATAATTTAGGCTACATGTGAAACAAAAGTTTAAAATTTCAACCTGATCGGCCGTGTGGTTTGGCAGCCAGAATTATTTAATTATTTGAATCTGGAAGCCAGTAATAACGAAATTGAATGCTTTGTGCTGCCCGGTTCGTAACTCGTCTGTTCCGCGCCGTCTCAAAGCAGGCCTGTGTTTGTATCACGCTTAAATAATGTTTTCTCTGGAACCACTTTCCCGATCAAAGCGAAACTTTGTGACTGTCATCTGCAGAAAGTCCCATGTTGTATCAAAGGCGGACGGACTGGGTACCCGGTCATCACTGCCAGCAGTTATAAAGTGGCAGTTCTAGTTAAAATATATTCCTGCTTGGGACATTGTGTGCGAGATAAGTGAGGTTAACCTTGGGTGATTCAAGGGAGCATAGTGCAGCAGAATCTGGGAGGAAAACCTCTGATCTTGCTTATCTGTTTGATATATATATCACCAGGACATAAGCCAGCTGGTAATCCAGTTGGTCCTGGGATGAAAGGAAGGACTTATGTAATGGAATTTGTTGGAGATAAAACCGTGTATATATATATATATATATATATATATATATATATATATATATATATATATATATATATATATATGTATATACATATATATATATATATATATATATGAGGGAGTGACTCGACCAGTTGGTAGAGCACTCTCCGGGCTCCTCAAATGCAAATTGTTGTGCCTGGGGTGTGTTTTCCGTGCGCACGTATTGATAGATTAATAAAAAAATTTCTCAAGTATATCAACGTCTTCATGCCTGAGTAAAGGGTGATCAACGCTTCGACACACACATACACACACACACACACACACACACACACACACACACACACACACACACACACACACACACACACACACACACACACACACACACACACACACAGTATTTGATACATCTGAAAAACAGAACTCAATATTTGGTACAGAAACCTTTGTTTGCAATTACAGAGATCAGACATTTCCTATAGTTCTTAACCAGGTTTGCACAGACTGCAGCAGGGATTTTGGCCCACTCCTCCACAGATCTTCTCCAGATCCTTGAGGTTTCGGGGCTGTTTCTGGGCAACACAGACTCTTTCAGCTCCGTCCAAAGATTTCCTTTTGGGTTCAGGTCTGGAGACTGGCTAGGCCACTCCAGGACCTTGAGATGCTTCTTATGGAGCCACTCCTTAGTTGCCCTGGCTGTGCGTTTCGGGTCGTTATCATGCTGGAAGACCCAGCCACGCCCCATCTTTAATGCTCTTGTTGAGGGAAGGAGGTTGTTGGCCAAGATCTCACGATACATGGCCCCATCTATCCTCCCCTCAATATGGTGCAGTCATCCTGTCCCCTTTGCAGAAAAGCATCCCCAAAGAATGATGTTTCCACCTCCATGCTTCATGGTTGGGATGGTGTTCTTGGGGTTGTACTCATCCTTCTTCTTCCTCCAAACACAGCGAGTGGAGTTTAAACCAAAATGCTCGACTTTGGTCTCATCAGACCACATGACCTTCTCCCATTCCTCCTCTGGATCATCCAGATGGTCATTGGCAAACTTCAGACGGGCCTGGACATGCGTTGGCTTGAGCAGAGGGACCTTGCGTGCGCTGCAGGATTTTAATCCATGATGACTTAGTGTGTTACTTATGGTTTTCTTTGATACTGTGGTCCCAGCTCTCTTCAGGTCATTGACCAGGTCCTGCCGTGTTGTTCTGGGCTGATCCCTCACCTTTCTCATGATCATTGAGGCTCCACGAGGTGAGATCTTGCATGGAGCCCCAGACCGAGGGAGATTGACTGTTATCTTGAACTTCTTCCATTTCCTAATAATTGTGCCAACAGTTGTTGCCTTCTCACCAAGCTGCTTGCCTATTGTCCTGTAGTCCATCCCAGCCTTGTACACATCTACAATTTTGTTCCTGATGTCCTAAGACAGCTCTCTGGTCTTGCCCATTGTGGAGAGGTTGGAGTCTGATTGATTGAGTGTGGACAGCTGTCTTTTATGCAGATAACGAGTTCAAACAGGTGCAGTTAATACAGGTAATGAGTGGAGAATGGGAGGGCTTCTTAAAGACAAAACTAACAGGTCTGTGAGAGCTGGAATTCTTACTGGTTGGTAGGTGATCAAATACTTATTTCATGCAATAAAATGCAAATTAATTATTTAAAAATCATACAATGTGATTTTCAGGATTTTTGTTTTAGATTCCGTCTTTCAGAGTTGAAATGTACCTATGATAAAAATTACAGACCTCTACGAGTCTTGTAAGTGGGAAAATCTGCAAAATCGGCAGTGTATCAAATACTTGATCTCCCCACTGTACATAGAAATATATATATATATATATATATATATATATATATATATATATATATATATATATATATATATATATATATATATATATATATATATATATATATATATATATGTACACAGTAGACGAGGACCTATATACACAGTAGAGTAAGTCGTCACCATCGGGACCGAGAAAAAAGTGACGACTTAGAAATGTGACTACTTATGCATATGCGAACATTCATGATAACTGTGGGGTGAAGGATGAAGTCGCGCGTGGCCTGGACACATATGTGTGAGAGCCGGCTATTGTACCAAAAGGAAAACACAATCCTCGGGGCATAGGTGGGGGTGAGTTGGTGAGTTGGAAAGTGATCAAGCAAAGATGGAATTCATGAATCAGTTTATCAAAAGTAAAGATAATGAACAACTCTGAAAGACAACTCGTATACCATCGGTGATGGTATGGTGACAAATTACATTGCACACAGTCATCGTGGTGATGATTACCACTCAATGCCTATGTGTAAGTGAGTGCGGTAATGTACAAAACAAGCCAAGATAAAACCATGATCTGACTTCAACACGAAGCTCGATCGATCCTTTACTTCTTCGCGAAGTAATCCGTTATGTTTGAATGCCTGAAACTCTTGGGCATCTGGTGCATGAGAAAGGATTCAAACCGGTCATTGTATTCCATGATGTTGGCTGGGCAATCCTCCACCGAAAGACAGTATCGGCCGAATATTTGGCCGAATCTGCCGAAACCGAATATTTGGCTGAGCCGACATTTGCCGAAACCAGATGATGAGCACGTCATCGACATCTTCAAAGGACACACATTTCACACATCCCATCGGCCTCACAATCTTCTCCACTTGTCCAAATATCTTGCCCTTATTCTTCAAGATATCGTTCAATGTCTGCTGTTTGATGTCAAACTTCTCAGCTCTGTCTGTTTTCTTCATCAGTGGATTTGCCTCACAAAACTGGATATTGTCGTATTTTTCTTGGTAGGTTTTAGTTGCAAGCTTACGCTTAGTCGCCATTGTCCTGCCTGCAGTGCGATCAACGTGTGTACGCAGCTATAAATAGCCTATCACTGGCGGTGTGAACCAATGAGCGAGCATCACGATTCCATGAAATCGGGCTTCTCACGAGGCAGCAGTTCCGTGTGACGAGTTAGGAGTGGTAATTTACTTGAGTTACCATTACGTGGGAATGGACAACATCTGACGACTGAGACGAAGTGACGACTTAGAGATGACGACTTACAGAGAGATGACCCTTTATTCAAAGGAATTTAACGAGATAAATTCGGGACTTTTTGACGCTGCCGACTTCGGCGAAGTGACGAGTTACACGCTGCCGACTTACACCTAGTCTACTGTGTGTGTGTGTGTATATATATATATATATATATATATATATATATATATATATATATATATATATATATATATATATATATATATATATATATATATATATATATATATATATATATATATATATATATATATATATATATATATATATATATTGTTGCGGATTCGCGCCCGCCGGCGTGCTGACGGCCACGTAACTCGAATCGCGGCACGTCGCCCACCGGACGGACAATCCAGTCGTGACCCTCTCGGACTAACGCCGGGAACCAGTCACGGGTGGACCTTTCGGTCTCACCGCGATCGAGCCAATCAGCCCCCGCGTGGGATAGGGTTGCTCGCCAAATTCGACCTACCTAAGTACCCACGCGGAGGGTAGACCGGGCGATCGCACCTCGCCGCAGGTCGACTTCGGACACGGGCCACTTAAGCGACCCGTTCCGTACTATCGGGATAACCGAGCGGTGTTATCGTCGACCTCGACGGTTCGATTAATTATCGGGCGTATTCAGCCCACTACCAACCCTTTACGTGAAGCAAGATGAGGATTCAAAGAAAGAAATGACGAAGCGAAGCGGGAAACAGTTCAACACAAAGCACATTTATTCGCGGCACACGGGAAGCACACATATTCAATTCCACCAAAAGCACACAGAAAAGAAAAACACAATTCAATTTACACAAAAAGCAAATGCGAAAGCGAAGACACAATGCAGAGCTAATACCGACTACCGAGCACACGGCAACACTTATACAATTTTACTTCACAGACGGCGCCGACAACACATACCCAAAACCAAGGAAAGAATACCCTCAAGGATGAGGCGGGCCTGAGGCCGAGACCGGGTCGGGCCTACCCGTCTGGTGATGAGACGCGGAGCGGCGATGGCGCCTCAACTCCGCGGGCCTCGCGGGCGGTGTCTGGTAGGGGGTGGGAAAGGGGCCCCCTTGGTCGCACTATCTCAGCGCGGGGGGAAACAGGAGGGGGGTTGCTGATGCTCGGGGTATAGAGGATTTTTATTGCCCCGCGACGAGCGTCTCCACCTCGGCCAGGTCGCGCTGTCGGCCTCCCTGGGGTGCAGCTCCCTGCACGACGCGAGCACCCCTCGTCTGCCCTCGCCGCCTCTCCACAGCTCCGTCCCCTCTGCTCCGACTCCAACGCACACAACGACGACCAGCTCCTTCTTGCCAACTCCACCGCCCGCGAAGTCTTAACTCTCTGATCTCGACTCTCCTCCTCTACTGACGAACACGGTCGCCTTTATAAGCCCCGTGGCTTCGCCTTCTCATCTTTGACCCCCTCCCTTCGACCTTTCACCTCGCTCCCCATTGGCCCGAGAAAAAGTGGGCGTGAATGCTTTTTGATCCATAAATTTGCATATATCGATCGCCCTCCAACGCCCTGGGGGCGGGGCCAATTCGCCCCTCGCTCACCGATTGGACGGCAAAAAGTGGGCGTGTCGTTTTTGATCCGTTTTTGAAGCACAAAATCCGTGATTTTGTACACGCTGTTCGGCGCGCGCCCTGCACGAGTCCAACACCGGTACCTACAAGCGGCGCAAGAACGGTGGCGATGCGACGGTTGCGAGGTGTGACGTGAAGGTCGTGGCGGTTGTGGTGAAGCGGCGTTGTGGTTGGTGGTTGATGTTGTGGTGGTAATCATGGCGGTTGGTCCAAAATAAAGATAGCAAAAGAAAAACGGCTATCCTGAAGAGTCGCAGCACGCATAAATGACATGTATTCCCACTAGACAACGGGTTTGGGCCTAACTACACATGTACTTACCGAGATACCTCACCTAAGGGACCTGAATGGTGGTTTGCGAATTTGGTAACCACAACACTACCCCCTCCCCTTTTTACAGACTCGTCCCGAGTCGTCAAATTTTCGTGTGCCATCATGTGTAGTTTTCCCCTAGTACATTTTACCTACGGATCCTGAGTGCGACATTCATGGTATTCGTGTCCCCAAAATAAATAACCTGAGGGCTGCGTAACTACCTAAACAAACTCACTCACACGGACGACTTAAATAAAATTGCCGGCGCTAGACAGACATGCCGGGGGCGCACTCATATTTACAGTACATCTTAACCTTAACTTACAATTTTACACTAAACCATGGCCCAGGATCATTGAACTCTGCAAAAGAAAAGCAGTTAGCAGGGAGCCAGGCTGCTCGCATGCAGTCTCTGACTCAAACAATGCAGGTGACAGGCAACGTGGCTGGCTGCTCACACGCAGTCCAAGGCCTTCCTTTTTGAACTGAACGCAGTGAACCACAAGAGTGCATGGGCTGCACAAACGCAGTCTCCGTGCCAGCTCAAGTGGCACACGCAATGAGCACAACGAATGGATGGATGGACACAAACACGGTGCACGGGCCGCCACTGCAGGCCCGTGTTGTAGCTGCCAACAGGGCAGTTCTCGCAGCTTGCAAACTGTTGCCTTGCGGATCCTGGCGCACATGGAAATGAACAGGGGGGGGGGGCAAAGCAAAAATTGAACGGGGCTGGTGAACGTGGGCAGTGGGCATGGCATGGCAAAGGCAGCAGGCAAACACAGCCCGCAGAAGAAGGCCGCTGCAGGCAAACACAGCCGGCAGACGAACTGGCCGGCACCGGCCTCGAAGAAAAACAGCCAGCAGATGAACTGGCCGGCACAGGCCTTGCAGCACACAGCTGCCGATGAAGTTGGCCGGCCTCCGCCTTGAAGCAAAACACGGCCAGCCGATGAAGTTGGCCAGCCTTTGCCGTTCAATGGAGGTTGGTGGAGGGAGTGCGGTGGTGCTGGCTACTTGGAAGGCGGGCTCGGACCTACCTACCTACTCCCAACCTATCGCCTTACATACCCACTCCCTTAATTTGTCAAACCCCAATTTAGCCCCAACTTATTTTTTTGTTGTTTTTATTTTTACTTCCCCACTATAAATCGTCCCCTAACTCCCTTTATCGTCCTTGTTCGGCTAACCTATCCTGTCACCTAGCCTACTCCCAACCCCTACGTTCCCTTCCCGGAGGGGAACAAGGGAGAGCTAGCGTCCTGTGTCGAGGCCCAACTCAAGCCTCAGAATGGCCTCCCCAGAGTTCGGCGATCTAACCCAAAGTGGCTCCAGCGGCCCACAACGAGAGCGAGGGGATGGATGGTGCGGAGGGGTACATCTCCTAATCTACCCTAACCATTTAACCGTTAAACTACCCCGGGGCTTTCAACAAGCGCCTCTCGCTTAAACTATTGGTTCTAACAACCCAGATTCCCGTCGCCTGTGTTGGTGTCCTCACAATTTCGGGCCTCGCCCCCCAATTTTCTCTCCGTGCCCTCACACGGTCTCCTGGCTGGGACACGTGGCTCCCTTTGGCAGGCACGACCCTCTGCCGATTCTCCCGCTGTGGCACCCCCGGGCACTACACTGCCTCCGAGCCTACCAGCTCCCTAACACCGGGGAGTGCCCCCCATGGCACCTCCCCTGAAACGCACACGTGGCAGGCCGGCCTCCCAGGCCCCTTTCCGAGGGTCACCCGTGCCCACAACACTGCCCACGCGGCTAATGGCGCCCCGGGCCCCCGCACCAAGCAGGCGCACCCGTGCCCACTACGCTATCCCGGCCCCCCATGGGCCCTTGGCCTACCGCGGCCGACTAGCCTGGTGCCCGGGGTACCCACTCAGCGATACTCACCTTTCGCAGCCACGCTCCCAAGCCCGTCAACAGGGCTACTGCACCCCTCCAAATGGGTCTCGAGCCTACTTTCCCACCAACAACAAAACGACCTCCATTTTTCAATTTGACTAACCCAGCTCACTCAATCTACACTGACCCCGGGGTCCCTTGGGCGGGAGTCACTCCTCCCCCCAATCACTCATCGCACCATGCATTCCCCATTCACTCCATACACACAGACCCGCTGGCCTCACTCACTCAACAAGTGCTCACCTCACAACTCACCAACTCTTCAACACACACACCGCTGAACTCTGCCATCCTTCTAACTACCTCCCCTAACTAACTCGTGCTCCCACGTCGTCCCTTAAACTACAGCACGTTCCTTTTAACACTACGTAGCTAAACTACGTCACCGCTACACATTCACAAGTCTGTCCATGTCCTCAAATAATTCATTTTATTTCCCAACCTAAATCTCGCTACAATCCCTCTAACTAATCCATTCCACGGACTCCATGAGGACTTACCCCTGCCCCATGAAGTCGGTCTAACTAAGCTAACCCTTCCCCCTAACTAGTTTCCATCCTGTGCCCCGGGGTCAAGGGGGTCTTCCACCCCTTGCCCAGGAATCCTGTGCACCCGAAAGTGAGGCTTGTTCTTTTTTTTTTTTTTTTCTTTACATGCGCAGCGCCAGCGCGGCAACTCGCGCACTTCGCACCTGCCCGTGAGTCATGCAGCTGCACGTGTTCCTCGTCCCTCCTTGGACGGTACCATCCGGCAGAGATACCCCTCCTGCCGGATTCCAACCCCACGTGCAGCCATGACGTCACCGTGCGCATAAAAAAAAAACACAAGCCCCACGTCTCGAGGGGTTCCCCACGCGAACACATGTGCTTTGCCCGTTGGAGCTTCACACACACGATCGCGTGGAGAACCCGTCCGGTCCAAATCCGTTATCCTGCCTAAACTTTGTCCGTCCGCGGGATCGGCAAATCCACCGCTGGCGTTTCCGGACCGGGACTTCACTCTCGCAAGCGAGCACGTGGCGGTCTCGTGCGTTGCACAGCACGAACCTCGTGCTCGCGGCTGGGTGAACCCGGCACGGTCCGCGAAACAACTACAGCCGCTACCCGGCTTTCTTTCTTCTCATGTCGCCTTCGTCGTTGCCATTCAACCCACGCACACCTGCGTGTTACGACGCACACAGTCCACTCCATCACATTCACACCGGGAGACGCGGCTGCGTGCTCCCGCATGCCAACCGACATCTCCCTCACATACCGCTCTCTCACACACACGGTCTCCCTTGCATTTGGCCGTTCTCTCACGCACGCGGGGGCACTCACCCGCGGTGCCTCACTCATACACCGTGTCTCACTCATACACGCGGGGGCACTCAACCGCAGTGCCTCATCCACACACGCGGGGGCACTCAACCGCGGTGTCTCATCCATACTCCGTGCCTCACTCACACACGCGGGGGAACTCAACCGCGGTGTTTCACTCACACTGGCCGTTTCATCCACACACACGGCCTCACTCACACACGGTGCCTCACCCACACACCGTGCCTCACTCACACACGCGGGGGCACTCACCCGCAGTGCCTCACTCACTTGCGGTGCCCCTTTTACACACGGCGTGCTGGGAAGCACGCACTCCGGCACACTCGCCACCACACCACTCACACACGGGGTCGCTTCCACACACGGGGACGCACTCACACCTTGCACCACACACACAGGGACAATCACACTGGGGATTCGTGTCCCCACAAGGGTCTCCGGGGCCTCTATACCCCCCAAGCTCTCCGTGCACCTGTCCACAGCACCCGTCCCCTCAACCTCGCAAAGCACGACCGAACCCACCTGGTCGTGACTCGCCTCAAGGGGGCATACTCCCTCCCCTCGTTCCTGGAGGAGGCCATCCAGGTGCTCGCACTGGGTCTCTACACGCTCCGCGAGCTCACCCCCATTGTCCTCCACTACCTCCGTGTGTGTGTGTGCGTCACTTACCCCGTCCAATTCACCCTCTATCTCCCGTGTCTCAACTATTATTATTTCCTTTGTCGTCACCTCGTGTCTCGTCTCACACGTTTTGGTCTCCCCATTTAATTTTTCCCTTTTGGTCACCGTCGATTCCTCTGTCACGACCCTCGCCGAACACGCCCCCCGAATTATCTTTTTACCCGCCTCCATCGCGGGCCTGTCAGCCGTTGCACCCCCTTCCAGCTCGTTTGCTCCCACACGTGGAGTCGCCATTCCCAGCTCCCTGGTCACGGCCTTCATGCCCGCTTGCAGGCTTCGGCCCATGTTCTGCGTCTCACCCCGCAGCTTTTTCGTTTCTTCCTTCATTTGCTGTGTATTCGCATCCATCTTTTCGTTCATGCTTTTTATTCCGTTTATAAATTCAGTTGTGTTTGCATCCATCTTTTCGTTCATGCCTTTCATTACTTTTTTCATATTCGCATCCATTTTTTCGATCATTTCCGCATTCATCTTTTCGTTCATTGCCGCCAGCATGGCGCATAGCTGGGCCATGTCGGATGCACTCAGCTGAGCCGTTTCGGCAAGGGTTGGGGAAGGGTTTTGGTGGAGAGGGGGGGGGGGAGGTGTCATACACCGCGGCCGCTGCCGCACCCATTTTGGGCTCTGGGTTCAGTTGGGCGAGTCCGTGTTCCTGCACAATCAACATTTCCTGCTCGGGGATTCCATCCTGGACCATGGATTCTACACATTCTACATCCATTTCTAATACCCCCGGCTCCCGCTCGCCTTGAGACGCCATCTTGCTTCTCGTGAAGGGTTAATTTAGCTCGCTCGTAATTTGGAGGGAATCGGGGGTCGCTTCTCTCACCCCTGGACCGATTCCCGTGAATTTAGCCGGAGACAGGAGAGCCCGTTTTCCTGTTCTCCGATACCAGTGCCGCGAGGAGGGCGATGAATTTGTATCGCACGACCTGACACCAGTGTTGCGGATTCGCGCCCGCCGGCGTGCTGACGGCCACGTAACTCGAATCGCGGCACGTCGCCCACCGGACGGACAATCCAGTCGTGACCCTCTCGGACTAACGCCGGGAACCAGTCACGGGTGGACCTTTCGGTCTCACCGCGATCGAGCCAATCAGCCCCCGCGTGGGATAGGGTTGCTCGCCAAATTCGACCTACCTAAGTACCCACGCGGAGGGTAGACCGGGCGATCGCACCTCGCCGCAGGTCGACTTCGGACACGGGCCACTTAAGCGACCCGTTCCGTTCGAGCCGTTCCGTACTATCGGGATAACCGAGCGGTGTTATCGTCGACCTCGACGGTTCGATTAATTATCGGGCGTATTCAGCCCACTACCAACCCTTTACGTGAAGCAAGATGAGGATTCAAAGAAAGAAATGACGAAGCGAAGCGGGAAACAGTTCAACACAAAGCACATTTATTCGCGGCACACGGGAAGCACACATATTCAATTCCACCAAAAGCACACAGAAAAGAAAAACACAATTCAATTTACACAAAAAGCAAATGCGAAAGCGAAGACACAATGCAGAGCCAATACCGACTACCGAGCACACGGCAACACTTATACAATTTTACTTCACAGACGGCACCGACAACACATACCCAAAACCAAGGAAAGAATACCCTCAAGGATGAGGCGGGCCTGAGGCCGAGACCGGGTCGGGCCTACCCGTCTGGTGATGAGACGCGGAGCGGCGATGGCGCCTCAACTCCGCGGGCCTCGCGGGCGGTGTCTGGTAGGGGGTGGGAAAGGGGCCCCCTTGGTCGCACTATCTCAGCGCGGGGGGAAACAGGAGGGGGGTTGCTGATGCTCGGGGTATAGAGGATTTTTATTGCCCCGCGACGAGCGTCTCCACCTCGGCCAGGTCGCGCTGTCGGCCTCCCTGGGGTGCAGCTCCCTGCACGACGCGAGCACCCCCTCGTCTGCCCTCGCCGCCTCTCCACAGCTCCGTCCCCTCCGCTCCGACTCCAACGCACACAACGACGACCAGCTCCTTCTTGCCAACTCCACCACCCGCGAAGTCTTAACTCTCTGATCTCGACTCTCCTCCTCTACTGACGAACACTGTCGCCTTTATAAGCCCCGTGGCTTCGCCTTCTCATCTTTGACCCCCTCCCTTCGACCTTTCACCTCGCTCCCCATTGGCCCGAGAAAAAGTGGGCGTGAATGCTTTTTGATCCATAAATTTGCATATATCGATCGCCCTCCAACGCCCTTGGGGGGGGGCCACTTCCCGCCTCGCTCACCGATTGGACGGCAAAAAGTGGGCGTGTGTCGTTTTTGATCCGTTTTTGAAGCACAAAATCCGTGATTTTGTACACGCTGTTCGGCGCGCGCCCTGCACGAGTCCAACACCGGTACCCACAAGCGGCGCAAGAACGGTGGCGATGCGACGGTTGCGAGGTGTGACGTGAAGGTCGTGGCGGTTGTGGTGAAGCGGCGTTGTGGTTGGTGGTTGATGTTGTGGTTGTGGTGGTAATCATGGCGGTTGGTCCAAAATAAAGATAGCAAAAGAAAAACGGCTATCCTGAAGAGTCGCAGCACGCATAAATGACATGTATTCCCACTAGACAACGGGTTTGGGCCTAACTACACATGTACTTACCGAGATACCTCACCTAAGGGACCTGAATGGTGGTTTGCGAATTTGGTAACCACAACAATATATATATATATATATATATATATATATATATATATATATATATATATATATATATATTTTGTTGTGGGCCGGGGTCGGTGGCGAGAAAAAAAAAATCACTAGGTGGGGGAAGATGCATCGATTCCCACCAGACTCCCCAGAATTGTCGGCCGTCACTCATGGATAATTCCGTGATGCGGCGGGTCGCTTCACTGACCATGGACGCCAATACCACCACCGCGTAGCGTAGGGTCTTTTTGTCTGGAATCAATTTACGTAATTAACCACAGGGTTTCGACTACCGGTGGAACCACGTCCTCGGTACGACTTGCCCGAACCGGATCACACTACCAACTACGGCAGAGTACTAACTACCAACTCCGGATCGGATGCAGCCGAGCGGAACTACCAAGGACGTATCGGCTGGAATGAACAGATTATCGGGAATAAGACCCGGCTCGAACTCAGATCCGAACCATGCTGGACCAATGAAGGAAAAGACAAAAACGAACTGGGAACATTTCTCCAATAATTTATTTACAATCAACTAACAAAAGAGGGATACAGAACAGACTTACGCGGGAATAAAACAGGCAAGAGTTATAATGATCAAATAAAAACAGTTATGCAATTCTACTTAAAGATGGCGCCACACACAGACGAAAGTAAACCCAGATGTATGGCAAAGGACCCCTGCAGCCTTAGAGGGAGGTGAGCTGAGGTCGCAGTTCTTTCGGGTACGTGAACGCTGGAGGGAAGGGATTCCCCGTGGTGTGGCACCTGTCAATAATCGTGCGGCTCAGTCCACGGCCGCACGCGTGGAGACCATGTCTGCGAAGGAGCCCGGGTTGATTAGGGCGGAGTCCGAGGCAGGGATCAGGGCTGCAGACAGGACCCAACGAGAGACCCGGTAAAGGTCAGGTCGAGGTCTTCCCAGCTCTCTCACACTCAAAACGACCTTCCTCTTTTCTTTCGCTACCAGCCGATGAACTGTCTCACTCCAACGCTCTTCACTTCAACGCTTCGAACTCTAACGCTCCTCGCTCTCAGGGTTGCTTCGTAATTTATAGATCTCCCTCAGCGGGGAGGGGCTTTGGTGAAACTGATGTCACTGTCCGCCCTGATTGGACGGGGCTTCCATGGGTCCGCCCTTTCTGGGCGGTGTTTCGGCCATACCGGGAAGCCCGCCCACTCCACGCGTGTCTGGATTCGCCAAAAAGGTACTGCACAAAGATTTTGCCTCAGAAGGTGAGAAGAAGGTACTGGTTCATAATGGAGGGGAGAAGTGATTTATAAACCTCTCTAAAAGCCCATTGCAACGCACCCCAGTGTCCTACCACTACACACAAGGAGGGGTTCTATCTGCACATATACTTAATGGTATAACTAACTTCGGGACAACTGTATGTCTTGTCAGCATACGGTTCCTAGAACCGTAACAATATATATATATATATATATATATATATATATATATATATATATATATATATATATATATATATATATATATATATATATATATATCTGCATGGTAGCTCTCTTCAGTAAAGCTGTCCATCAGCGAAGGTAGACTGCATCAATTGTGTACAGCAGACCCACCCCATAAGCGAGATTCCGCATCGTGGTTTCGCTTAATCGCAGTTGAAATATTGTGGTAAAATGTGCCGATCGTGGTATGGGTCCCTCAGTCTATTACGATCTGGCACAGAGGAATACACAACCCCACATCTCCGTCTCACCTCACAGCCCCATGTTGCCCTCCATCGCACTCAGTTGCTCTTTCGATACCATACCGCATGGACTGTTATCACATGACATCACAATATTTAGTTTGTCATCATGCGATTTCGTTTTCGCTCGTCTTTTAATTACATTGTGGGGCGTTCGTGACAGTAAATAGTTATGAAGAGGAACATGTGGGGTTTTTGTGAAATAAGGCAAATGAAACATTAAAACCTTTAAAAGTAAGAAGCAAATTAATTAAATGAGGAATGGTGGTTCAATCGGGAGGCAATGAGAAAGGAAGAAATAAAAAAAATGAATCAAAGAAGGAAGTCGGCAGAATGAGTTCAAGATTTTTTTCAAGCGAAAAATGTTTGTTTGTTTTGAAGCGAGGAGGAGGAAATAACATAAGGTTGAGGAGCGTGAAAGAGAACACTTGGGATAAAGCAGAATGAGGCAGATATCTTGAGGGGTTTTCGCGAGTCTTCATGGAGAGGTGCTTGAAATTCAAACGCAAGAGGGATGCTGTCATGGCACCTTATAAGGAGGTCTACAATGAAATGAATAACAAAGCAAACCGAACAAAGATCACCTCCTTCACAAAGTCTAATGACCCTGACGACCCCTAAGCCAGGGACATCCCAATGCGGGGTTTTTCAAGAACGTCACCCCCACAAACAGGGAGCATCTGGTGTATTTGCATGACGGTTGGCTCCATATTTTGAAAGCAGCTCTATAAGCTGAAAAGTATTGTTTCACTTCAGCTCAATGTACAACTTCCTTTGTTGGGTATTTAAGTCCTTCAAAATGCATTTAAAAGTAAGAAACTGTGTGTAAGTGTGACTGGGTGTGTGTGTTCAATCAAGTGTGGAGAGGGGGAGAGGGTTGAGGAAACACCGACGACAAGGGAGAATTATTGGGTTGAGTTGGGAAAACTATATTCACTTACTTACTCCAGGATAATTTCACATACGAGAGATTTTTGCACCACCCAACCTCTTCAAAGACCATGCTTAAATAATTCTTCCTTCGCCAAACAAAGGAGGTCCATGCTATGACACATATAGACGTTAACAATTTATTGGGTGGCTATAGTTACACAGCAAGAGTAGGTTGTCGCTCTATTCGTTGCTGCAATCGTAAAGCCAGCCTCACTGCTTTTGTCAAAACTGGTTGTAAGGTAGTGACGTTCACCAGAGCGAAGAGATTGTGATAAAACTGGTTTGTGTGAAGTTGTCCAGAAAGCCAAGTGATTATAATGGATTACAATGAAAACCACAAAATGGGGTTTTCGAAGACTGCATTAAATGAAGTTTTCACTGTGAGCTGCGTTAAATCCAAAGCTAATGCAAGGGAAGAATACGCAACTTAACGACACTGCACAATAATAATAAATAATGCAAGGTAAACCAGTTCTCAGCAAAAATTGTGAACAATGATAAACAAGTTTGTCAAGTCTCATTCTCTCATGATGAGTGGCAATAGATTCCTTTCCTCATTTCTCTCAACTTGATAAAAAGTTCACCTTCCAAGGTAAGGAAATGACAGGCAGTTATAAACTATAAATCAATAACACTAGCATTGATGACACCAACAACTTCCCATGCTTAACCATTAGATTAATCGAGCACACACACAATAAGGCTGTAACAAGCTTGAGCTAAATGCTGGACTCTCTCCTATCCTGCATTTTGTCCCTATTCTATTGTTCCTTCTTAAATTCTCTTCGAAATTCTACAAACCTTCCTTCTTCCCCATTGCATCAACACTAATGAGAAGGGCACACGGAAGACCGCATACCTCCACCCTGTCAATAATGCCTGATCCACAAGAACATATCTGGCCCAATAAAAATTTTGAAATATCATGCTATTTATCGTTTTTGAGCCCCATTTCTCAATGGTAGATATTCACTCAAAAAATTATAGTAGTCGAATCCGGATTCGGATGTTCATCAAATTTGATGCAATTCGTCGTGATCACACACCCAAGTTTCATCGTCCATCAAGTTTCATCCGAATCCATCCACAACTTTTTGAGATATCGTGCTGTATATCGGTTTATAACCCTACCTCTCAATGGTGAAGAATCACTTTAAAAAATGTTCAGATCCAGATCTCCACCAAAATCGAAACAATTCTTCCTTGTCAAACACCCAACGTGTTCTCCAAGTTTCATCCAAATCCGTCCACAACCTTTTGAGATATCGTGCGATATATCGTTTTTGGTCCGATCTCTCAGTGGTGAAGAATCACTTTAAAAATTTTAATCGTTGGATCTGGATTCGGATCTTCACCAAAATGTAATCAGTTCGTCCATTTCACACACCCAACCTGCACACCAAATTTCATCTGGATGTGTCCACAACTTTTTGAGATATCCTGCACACAAACAGACAGACAGAGAGGGGTGAAAACATAACCTCCTTCACCTTCGGTGGTGGAGGTAATTAAATATTTCGTTTTTAAAAGTGTCTTCAACCGTTTCATGGATTGCTTGGTGAAGCCACTTGGCACGCGTTCTTCAAGCTTCAATGGTGATACCAAGGTACTATAGCGGAGGTAGGAAGGCAAAATGTATTATATGATCACAATCAGTAACAAAAATGTTTTCAATTATGAAGTAATGAATCGCCACATCACGGCAAAAAGCCGTGAGGTATGCATGCTCGCTCTGTGCAGCCTGGATTTGAATCCCGACCAAGCTATAAACTGTCATCCTGGTGTTTCACAGGCAGGGTGATTCATCAATGTATGTGCCGTCTCTCTGATGGACGATAAACTTGGCGTCTCATTTGCAGGAATCCTTCACCCCTCCTTTCCTTCTGCACACCTCTTCACCTCTCTCTCTCTCACTCTCTCCCCTCACCCTTTCCTTCCATTGAGGGGACTGCAGCATGTACAAATCAGAATTTGAGTGAGCCGATCAGTGGGGTGCAAAGGTTGCTGCATGTACGAGCATGCATGCATGCATACATACATACATGTAGGCAGACCTTTGCCAGGAAGATAGCATGGGTTTTAAATGCTCCCGCCCCAGGTCTCAAAGTATCAGTCTGTGTCTGTGTGAGAGATTGGTATCTACATATGCAGGTTTAAAAATGTGGAATTTAGTCTTCCCAGGCAGTGTGACCACTCCTCATTTACATAAATGCCAAGTTGAGCCAATGAAAAAAGCCAAGAATTCACAAGGTTTCGGAAAAGCGATGATAATAGAAAACCAAGACGCCAAGATCTTGTGAAAAAAGCCAAGGAGTGGTCACACTGCTCCCAGGGCAGGATCAAAGTATTGACCTTCATTTCGGTCAGGGGTCACGATTCATGGACCAAGCCGTGAAATTTTTTGTTCGCAGTTTTGTGTCAAGGGCTCTCTTCAGGATCCTCACTGAGAACTACAGCTTCCAACTGTAGTTCGTTTGTAGTAATATTACTTGGGATGGTTTTCAATATCTCTGTGAGGTGCTTCATCATTCCCATTGTTACAACCATCACTGGTACAACTTTAGCATTCTTCAGCTTCCATGATCTTTTCACTTCATGCTTGAGGGTCTTGGGATTTGGTCATTTTTTTGATTTCTGCATTGTTAAGTCCAAAAGCACTGGTTGTTGTCGTGTGTACAGCTGTTCTGACATGAGTTTTTGTGTGTGTGTGTGTGTGTGTGTTTTTGTGTGTGTGTGTTTTTGTGTGTGTGTGTGTTTTTGTGTGTGTTCGGTCATTAAGCACAACATGTTCTTTGCTGATGCCACCTCCATCCCTCAGCCTTTTTTTTTTTTCCTTCGCCTCTGCCTCTGCTGTGTATCGTAACATTTGGTGAGGTGTCGCTGTCCCCACCTCCACCCCCCTCCCACCTTTCTTGCTCTTCCCCCCTTCCTAGCTTCCCCTCCCTCTGTCCTCTCCACTCCCCTCCCCTCCAACCATCCTCTCCCTTCCCTCCGTCCTCTCCTCTCTTTTCTTTTCCCTCCGACATCTCCCTCTCCCTCCATCCTCTCCTCTCTTTTCCGTTCCCTCCAACATCTTCCTCTCCCTTTTTCCCTTCATATCCACATCAGTGAAGCGAAGGGTTGTATTTGCTTGAGCATAATATGTAAAAGACCCAACACCAGTTTGGAACGTTGTAAAGGTCAATAATGAAACAAATACGTGCCAATTTCAAACTAGAAAGCATCTGAGGAGGCAAAGCCCATCCACTTTGTACTTGGACTTCTTATTTTTCCGTATGCTATCGGTACATTTGACCTTTTGACAAAATTATAAATTTGTCTTCTTCATATTCTCTCTCATATTAAAGCTTTGTTGAAAATGTGATAATGAAAGCACAAATGATAAGTAAACTTTCTGGTCAATTCAATGAAAATTGAAGATTTGACGCTGACCTTTGACAGGATTATTATTTTGTCTTCACCATATTCTCATAATAAAGCTTTGTTTTAAATTTGATGACAAAAGCTCAAATGGTGAAAAAAAACAACCACACAACGCATGCACGTGCGCGTGCACGCACGCACACCTCCCCTTTAGTATACCTGTCATCGGGACAGTGGTTATCTCCAGACGTGTCCAGCCAGTGGTCATGTCCGGAAGGACCCTCCCTCCACACTGCCATACCTTGCCCTCCACTCACAATGCCTTCCCCTGATGTATCTGGACGATAGTTATGTGTGGATGGTGGTTAGCTCAGGATGGACCCTCCCCTCACACTGCCTTCCCTTGCCCTCCCTTCATGCTGCCTTCCCTTCACCTCCCTTCAGGTCAGGTCAGGTATGGGAACATGCACTGGAGCAGCACGTCGCTGCGTCCACTTTCCGCACAAGATAGCAGCATCCATCCCTAGGCTTGGATGGTACCATTCTCCTGGATTTAAGCTGCAACTTCAGAGTTGCTACAACAAACCTGTCGTCAGTATTGAGGAACTGAGCAATCCGGTAGACCCTACAGTTCTGGATCATCCTCCAGTGACCATCATCGAGCACATGCTCAATCTCCTTTGCCACACCACCAGTATTCGAATACCAAGTCCAGCGATGAGCCTGTGGGCATGGAAACCATGAACCAACCACCCTCAGTCCATGACTTCTTGCAAAGTCAAGGACCTGAGAGCTATTCTGGTTCACAGTTCCAGACCCATAGTGACTAACACATGTCTCATAACCATCCCTATCAGTTCCAGTCGATGCAATGAAATCCCCCAAGACGAAAAGAGTATTTAACTGGATCACTGATCAACCATAGACTCGAACGAGGCAGAGAATGCGTCCTTCACGGTGAGATCAGTCGGAGCATATACAGAGACTAAGGAAATGACACCCAAGGAGTGATGAATCCTTCGTCTCATAATACGCTCGTTGACCGGTATTACCTCAGTTATCATTGGAGTCAGCTTAGTGGACACAGCGACAGCAACTCCTTCGGCATGGTAACCATCAGAGTGACCAGACCAATAGAAGCTGCAACCACCCGCCATGATCTCACCGCATCCGGGCTCCAAACCTCATATCAGAGAGTGCTGCAATACCGATGTTCAAACGCTTGAGCTCAGATGATAACAGAGACAGGTGATCATCCTCTCTTTGGGATAGGACATTCCAGGAACACACCCGAAGGGACCGCCTCAGGTTAACCCAAGAAGACCACCATCTGGTGGACGACACCTCAGCACCACCCCGACACACACTACCGCAATCTGACCCAGGAAGGTTACCCAGTGGTTTTCCTCCTCTCATCAAAGACTGGGGGTCCCAAAGGATTTGATCCAATCCCATCATCCTGTGAGCTGCCCTGCGGAGGGCAGCAGCACAGGCGGTATTGCCACGGAGTAGGTTTTCAATTTTCCTTTTGGTTTTCTTGTGTTTAGCGGAATGAAGGGTTTTACAGTGGCCGGAGTGCAAATCCTGCCACCAACCTCCTCAAAAAAGTAACCCAACTGCAGGAGGACGTCCACAGACACAGTTGGGCACTAGATATGGATGGCCGTTGGTACACATGGAGCTACTCCATCCTTTGACATGGACATCCAGCAGGATTAAAGAAAAACCTATCATACACCCTCCTCACCAGAAAACCTGGTGGGGGAGACGGTTTAGTTGCCGACAACGAAACAGGTTAGTACGGGTTAGTGCATGTTTACATGATACCTGTAGCAAATCAAGAGATCTGATCTGGCCTGACCTGACAAAAGATTTTGGTGAAGATCCAAAACCCTTCCTCGCTCTCCCCTCCTTCCTCGCTCTCCCCCCTGCTCCTTCGCTCGCCCCCCTCCTTCGCTCGTCCCCTCCCTCTCCCCTCCACCCTCTCCTTCCTCCCCCCTCCACCCCCTACTTCCTCCCTCGCTCACCCTTCCTTCCTCGCTCACCCTTCCTTCCTCGCTCACCCTTCCTTCCTCGCTCACCCTTCCTTCCTCGCTCACCCTTCCTTCCTCGCTCATCCTTCCTTCCTCGCTCACCCTTCCTTCCTCGCTCATCCTTCCCTCCCCGCTCACCCTTCCTTCCTCGCTCACCCTTCCTTTCCTCCCCCTCCTCCCTTGCTCTCCTCCTTCCTTCCTCTCCTTCCTCCCTCCCCCCTCCACCCACTCCTTCCTCCCTCCCTCCCCACTCCCCCTTCCTTCCTCGCTCCCCCGCCACTCCTCTTCTCGCTCCCCCGCCACCCTCACTCTCTGACTACTTGAATTTTAAAAGTGATTCTTCACCATTGAGAGACAGGGCCAAAAACGATGTCGTACTGTATAGCATGATATTTCAAAAATGCAATGGGCCTGATATGTTCTCGTGGATCAGGCATTGCCTGTCAGAGGTATGCGCTACCGAGTGCCCTTCTAGTTTATATTGTTACGCATTCAACACACAGATGTCCCAAGAGTCAGTTATTCTGTCCAGTACATGTGAGACAGGTCCCTTCCTTTTATCTCGTGGGAGAATCAAAGATGTGCGTTGTGATGTCCTTTAAGGTAGGTTATATTATTAAATATTTACATTGAACAACCATCCAACGAACATCCAACAACCATCCAATCCCCCATCATGATCCACAGTCCACCTGCCTCTCCGGAGCCTCGTGTTTCGAGGAAAAAAATTTTGTGAAGTACCTTTTTGGGAGAGTCCGCAAGTGTCGAGTGGGCGGGCAACCCGGTATGGCCGAAAACCCCCCCAGAAAGGGCAGACCCATGGAAGCCCCATCCAATCGGGGCGAACAGTGACGTCAGCTTCACCAAGGCCCCTCCCCGCAGAGGGGGATCTATAAAATTACGTTTGGGGTTGCGAGGAGCGTCTTTGGTTGTTGGGTTGCGCTGGAGTTCGGAGGGTTGCGAGGAGTGCTGGTTGCGAGGAGCGTTGCCGTGAGAGAGTCGTGGAGTTCTTACAGTGAAAGGCTTGTAGTTCGTGAAGCAACCCTGAGAGGGGAGAGCGTTGGGCCCTGATCCCCACCTCGGACTCCGCTCTACTTAACCCGGGCTTCTTCGTACACACGGTCTCCACGAGTGCGGCCGAGGACCAAGCCGCACGACCATTAGCAGGTGCCGCACCACGGAGCACCCCATCCCTCCAACGTGCAGGTACCCCGCCGAACCGCGACCCCAGCTCGTCTCTCTCCCTGTCTGCGGGGGTGCAATCAAACATCTGGGTTTCTTATCATCTGAGTGTGTGTCTGAGTGTGTGGGCCTGTCTTGTAATTAGAAACTATGTGTTTTTGAACATTGTAAATTCTTGCTTGTATATTCCGTGATAAATCTTGCTCTGTGTCTTCTTTATTGTAAATAAATTACTGCAGAAATGTTCCCAGTTCATTTTTGTCTTTTTCTTCATTGGTCCAGCATGGTTCGAATCTGAGTTTAGCTGGGTTTTTATACCCGATAATCCGTTCATCATAGCCGGCACGGCTTTGGCAGTTCCGCTCGACTGCACCCGAACTGGAGTTGGTAGTCGTTAGTTGGAACTCTACCGCAGTTGGTAGAGTGACCCGGTTCGAGCAAGACGTGCCGAGGGTGTGGTTCCCCGGTAGTCGAAATCGTGTAGTTAATTAGGTAAATTGGTTCTAAGCAAAAAGACCGTCGGCTACGCGGTTGAGATATTTGCATTCACGGTTGGTTCAGCGACCCGCTGCATTACGGAATTATCCGGAGGACGGCCTGCAATTCCGGAGAGTCTGGTGGGAGACCATGTAGCCTCCCCCACCTCGTGGTCGTTCTCGCCACTGACCCCCTGCCCGCAACAATATATAAAACCAACTTGAAACTATGCAATCTTGTATATTATTTCCGAGTTTGTGGTTTCAGGTCGCGCTATCTTCGACTTTGTTCTGCGCTCGAGTAACGTGATATTCGGCTTACATTATCTCAAAGACCATATGAGGTGCATGGTACAAAAAAAAAAGTAAATAAAATGGTTCTGAAACAGTGAAATCGTATTCCACTTACTGCATTAAAGTAAAATTACTACCGATACTCTGCATCAGTTCCTTTCTCAAACACACCCACCCCAACATGTCGTGCAGAGCACGGGTTATGCTAGTTAAATTATTAGAGTGGCCTATCGATCTTGCAAATGCACAGAGTTGCACAACAAGGGTTCCAATGTGAACACAGTGTAAATGCCAACTTACAAAGAGCTTCAATTTACACCCCAGGGACTAAAATCCAAAAACAAGTTTGATTATAGTTTAGTCATCAATTGGTAAGATTATTTACCTGTATTTATTCCCTGGTGGATGTAAAAATGCCCCAGAATGTCCTTCAGAAGATCAGGAAAACAAAACATACCAGTATCCAACTCAAAATACAAGTTCATTGGATGGTTCCAGTACAACTACCTGAAGCTAATATCTCAGCAAACATGTACAGTACTACAGTGCCTTCAAGAAAGTATACACCCCCTTTCAAAAATTTTCACCTTTTGTTGACTTCTAGCCTGGAATTAAATTGCATCAAGTCAGACTTTTTACACCTTTATTTACACATTGTTTTTCACTTGGAAGTTGTGGGTTACAAATTCTACAAATTTCAGAAAATTAATAAAAACACAAAACTAGACGATCTTGGTTGGATAACAGTCTCTATCCTCCTTATAATAGCAATTGTAAATTATCTCAGGTGTAACCTATCACCTTCAAAATCACACACCAAGTTAATTGGCCTGTGTTAATTTGTAGTGATTCTGATTATTTCAGAATAAAATCAGCTGTTCATATAAGTTTACTCTGCTGAAAAGTGCATTTCACAGCAAAGATTCAACCACGAGCACCAAGCTTTCAAAAAAACTCCGTGGAAAGGCACAGATCAGGGGAATGGTATAAAAAATATTTCAAAGGCCTTGAATCAGTCAAGGCAATCATTAATAGTGGAGTAGATAGTAGAAAAATCGTGCAAATTATGACACAAGCATCAAATTTGGCATTTCTGTTCTGCAGGGCTTTCTGATCAAATCTGCCCGATTGGCCATTTGAAAATCCAAATTTTGAAAAAAAAATAAAAACTTCAAAAGAATTTCAAGTCACAGCCGGCTGAAATTCTTGAAGCACAAGTGAACATCCCAGACAGAGAACCAAGGGGAGATGCAATCATCATTTATGGCTCAGCACTTATCAATGCCCTACCTCCACGCACTTCAAAGATATTTGATAACTATGCTAAAGAAGACATCATCCCAAAGGTGGAATCCTATGGTGCCAGGTATGAGAGGGTGGACGTAGTGTTTGATGTGTACAAGAAGTCAAGTCTGAAGTCCGAGGCAAGGTCGAAAAGGGGGCAAAGAATCAGAAGAAGAGTGACAGGAACCAGTAAGACCCCAAGTAACTGGAGAAGCTTTCTTCGAGATGACAGCAACAAGACTGAGCTGTTTCACTTCCTTGCGGAAAAGATGTGTGAAGCACAGACGACAAGCACAGTCATTGTCACAAAAGGAGAAGATGCCATTAACAACACAAGGAAGTCACTGGATGCTGTGTCTCCATGTTGTCATGAAGAAGCTGACTCGAATATTTGTACACGCCAGGGATGCAACGACGGATGGAAGCAAGTCCATTATCATTAAGGCGAATGACACGGACGTACTAGTCATAGCAATATCTGTACTGCCATCCTTACAGGAAATAGGTCTTGAGAACATGTGGATTGCCTTTGGCCAAGAAACTAAGGCGCGATGGATTCCAGTCCATGAGGTAGTTTCTGCAATAGGGCCTGAGAAAGCTAGAGGGATCCCATACTTCCAATCGTTCACTGGATGTGACATCGTGTCTGCCTTCCGTGGTAAAGGGAAAAAAACTGCATGGCAGACTTGGAACGTCTTTGATGTTTCTGAAACATTCACCAATCTCAGCCAGCATCCAACATCGATTCATGATCTTGACTTTTTAAGTATTTTTTTTTTTTTCAAATTTTTCAAAATTTGGATTTTCAAATAGCCAATCAGGCAGGTTTGATTAGAATCCCCTGGAGAACAAATGTGCCAAATGTGATGCTTGTATCATCATTTGCACGATTCCTCTCAAAAATTGCTGTTATCTGCCCCACTATAAGAAGTGAAAGGGATATGGCACCACCAAGACCCTGCCTAGATCAAGCTATCCCTCCAAAATGGACGACCAAGCAGGGCGGAAACAAATGGCAACGTTGATAGAGCTACATGCCTTTATGGCAAAGAGTGGTCACTGTGTGCATGTGACAATATTCCAAGCACTCCACAAGTATGGCAGGGTGGCAAGAAGGAAGCCATTACTCAAAAAAGCTCAGACTTTGAGTCCTGTTTGAGGTACGCAAAAAACCACTCTGGAGATTCTGAAGCCATGTGGCAAAAAGTTTTGTGGTCCGACAAGACCAAGATGGAACGTTTTGGCTTTAATGCAAAAGGTTACGTTTAGTCAAGGATGTAAGGGATTTTTTGGTTCAGATTCTTCCAAAAGCACCAAATTTGGCCCATATGTTGCCCATACCATACTTTTTTGATTTTCGACAGGCACCCCCTGGGGCCGCCATATTGGCGAATCCAATTATGGCCGTCATCTGGGTTGGAGGTCAATCATAGTTAAACAAGGACAAATTTGTCCAAGAGCCGCGTCATAAAGGTTTTGTCTTCAACAGAAGAAGAAAAAGAAGAACAACGCGGAGCTCTCTTAGAGCCAGCGTTCGCAACGCGACGCGGCTAAAAATCAAAAGGGCTACAATCATGAATAATGCGACTTTTTAGGGGTTTTGGGGTCCGGGAATCTGATTCTGATCTCATTTTGATGATTTCAGGTCATGGTCACCCCATTTTGGGTTCAAAGGTCAAAGATCAAAAGTGGTACTACTAAAATTTCAACAAAAATTATTCATGAAAATTTTTTATTAAAATACTTCGGGAATAACATCTGCTGACAAAACGCTGCTATGTACGCTCAGGACATATCCGTGGAACTCGTCCAGTGAGAAGTTACCCTGAGCTTTACTATCTATATTATCCACATCGTGGGTGGTGAAGACCTTGAGACGGCTGTTGGTGGGTACCACCACCCCATCCTGAGCATGGCGAGCACACACCGCATGCGCAACATCTCGCTTCACTTCCATGACGCGATTGTGCGATACCGAGATACCCTGTTCTTCGTCAATCCCAATATGTTTTTTTTGTCCCGTGCGTGTCCATGCAGCTTGAGGCCACGATACAGGGGGAAGGGGGGTTCTCGCTCCTTGTTGTGCCGTACTGCAGACGTCTTGACTGCATGGTGCGTACCCTTACTGGTATTGTAGATGAGCAGTTGTGAGATGTTGCATGCGATCTTCTCCCGCGCATCCAGATTGGCGTCGCCACCGATCTTCTCACGTACACGAAGAGCTGACAGGCCCCGAGAACTCCGTTGAAGAAACTCATCTCCTCGTTGACTGGAGCCGTGAGGCAGTTAAGAGGGAAGGAGCCGTTGAAAGGCTCCTGACTGTCGACAAAACTTGTGCATCATCACCACAGCCCGCATGAACACAAGTGCGTCCTCTTGACCAATCTGAAACCTATATGTCTTGGCCAGCTCATCAACCACCTTCAGTTTGTGAGATATGTAAATATCCTTCCTGCCTTCATTCCCCTTGGAAAACTCAGCCCATTCAGGTAGGAGGTCGAGAAGGTGATCCTTGTATCGAGTTGGGTGTGGCTCTTTTTTGTCTCGGCATGGGCGACCTTGATCACTCATAAGCTTTTGATACATCCCACGTAGCTCTGAGAGCTTAAATACGGTGGTGTCCGAATGTTCGATCAGGGCTACAATTTTAGGGCAGATGATGGCATCGAAGGGCGGAGGTGCGGAACCCACCGATTCTCGGAGCTCGGTAGCGCGAGCGGAGTCTCACAAACGTACATAACACTGATGGTGATAATAGGCATCAGCCGCATGTGCATCAGATGCTAAGGCAATCAGTCTGCCAAGTAAATGAAAGTTTTTGTTCATCTTCGCCCAACTCTTTAGATTGGCATCTACGACATCGGATACTACCTTGTGGATGTTGGCCTGGTCCTCCCCCTCACAGATTACACAACACTTGACATTGGCTGGAGGCTGAAATTCCCCAGATGACCTGATTTTTTTGGGACTATTCTGAGAGCCGGCTTCTTTGTCCAGCTTCTCTCTCGCCTGTTTGACACGAGAACGACTACAATAACTCCTGCAAGTTTTGTGATACCTAGCCTTATGTGATTTAAGAGTTGCTGCAATGCCTGAGCCATCATTCAACTGACGAATCGTGACATTGATACCAGAAGGAAGATTATTGGCATTGATAGCATTGAAGTCTGAGATTTCTCTCAAGTGATACAAGTCCCTCCTCCTTAGGAGTTTGCAAGGCTTCTCCAGTTTTGTCCAATTGGCAAAGACAAGAGAGTCCCCAATTCATAATTTCGGTAGAGGACATAGTTTGACTCTCATATTATGTAGGCTGGTCGTCGCGATGAACTTTCGTCTCGTCATCACGGCGATATGATAGCAGGCTGAGTCGCAGGTTCCGGATCCACTCCTGAACACGCAAGAACAGGGATAGGATAATCTCGTGAGATAGGGGAGACGTCACAGCTCCAAATGGCATCATGCACCACAGCCGCTGCTGGACACGTTGACGCTCACAGACTTGGTATTATCTTAAAAATGAAACAAAAAGTTTATGACATTATGAGTCAAAATTAAAAACATTCAAGTCTTATTTTCTAAATGATTAACGGGTTCTTTTAATCGACAACCCAGATAGGCCATAGAGACCGAAGGCAGGCCATTTTTGAAATGACACCCCCAAAATGCTGGGTTTGACCCCAAAATGACCTTTATGGTGACCTTGAGGTGACCTTGACCTCAAATCGTTGAAATAAAATCAGAATCAGATTCCCTGACCCCGAAAACCCCTAAAAAGTGGTATTATTCATGATTCTAGCCGTTTTGGTTTTTTAACTACGATTGACCTCCAACCCGGATGGTGGCCATAATTGGATTTCGCCAATATGGCGGCCCCGTGGGGCGCCCGTCTTGGCACCCGGCTAAAATCGAAAAAGTATAGCATGGGTGACATTAAAGCCAAATTTGGTGCTTTTGGAAGAATCTGAACCAAACAGTCCCTATAATGCCCAAACATCCCTGACTAGTTTGGTGCAAACACAACACAGCACACCACCCAAAGAACACCATCCCTATTGAGAAGCATGATGGTAACAGCATCATGTTATGGGGATGTTTCTCATCACCAGGAACCAGGGCACTTGTCAGGATAGAAGGGAAAATGGATGGAGCAAAATACAAAAAAAAAATGTTGGAGGAAAACCTGCTGCCCTCAGAAGGAAAGCTGAAATTGGGATGGAATTTCACCTTTTAGCATGACAACAATCCGAAGCACACAGCCAAAGCTACACTGGAGTGGCTCAGGAACAAAAAGATAAATGTTCTTGATTGGCCCAATCAGAGCCCCGACCAAAATTCAATCGAAAATCTGTGGCATGACTTGTAAACGTGGAATACTATGTGTAAATAAAAGGTGGGGAAAAGTCTGATTTAATGCAATTTAATTCCAGGCAACAAAAGGTGAAAATGTTGAATGGGGGTGTATATTTTCTATAGGCACTATATATATATATATATATATATATATATATATATATATATATATATATATATATATATATATATATATATATATATATATATATATATATATATATATATAATTTTCAAAATGAACCTCATGCAAATTCTCTATGTAAATGCGTTTTGTGTAGCCCCTCCTCTCGGTGGGGGTATTACAAGTCTCCACAATTTACAGTCGCGCAATCCTGTCCCCGCATTTTCCAGTGCAGCGAGGTGTTTTGAATTATAAGCAGGAGGTATGTTTTTGCTTTATGCACATAATCCGGGTTATTTTTATTTGCACATACAGAGCTGTCAGTTGCCTTTACTAATAAAGTAAGTTGGCACTTACGTGGCGGTACTTTACTTCCTAAGGATAAACTTTACTAATAAAGTAGTAATAAAGTAAGTTTGTCAGTTGCCCAAATAAAGGTATGCATGAGAAGAATGTGTTGCATGCTTGGAACAAGATCACCCACAGGGCAGGTAGTTTGCTGATGTGTTAAATTAAGGTGGTTTGAAAGTACAGTAATGGCTGTAAACTCCTGAAAAGAAATTTTCTGCAACCTTTGCAATCTTAATTTTATTTCAGTTCAGTTATACACTTGAACACGGTGGAACGCAAATTGCCTTCTTGGCACTTTCAAACCTTCTGTTTAGCAGTACTTGGACAAAATAGTACAGCATTTTATTTCATTACAACCAATCAAATTTGCCGCTCGCAGACCCCATCCAGGTCCGAGTTTCTCAAGACTGCACAAGGCGAGGTGTTCTATTAACTCTCTAGCTGTTAAGTGGTGGTTGTCGTTACATGCCCCTCTCGTCCTATCAAATCCCATACCATTATATCAGCAGCCCTAAACAGGTATATCCACTACTGTACTGTACAGTATAATAAAATGATGGACCTCATCCCATCATCTTTTAGTGATTCAATCAATGTTTTTTTTTAACAATAGTAAAATAGGAAAGCTTCTCAAATCAAATTAAGTACATGTACCCAAAAATAATCAGTGCCTGGAATGAGATTCCCACCAATGTCAGTGCAAAGTGGGCTCAGACTGACAAATACTCGCACTACAATTACTCAAAATTAGAAAGACCGTACGTACAGGTAAACTATTTCAGGATAAGTAACAAGCTTGCGCTTTTCCAAGAGCAATGTAGATTTCCTAACGGTGCACCAACTTGTGTTGGTGAGAATAACATTTCCAGAAATCACACCTTCACGCATGGTAATGGTGCATTTGTGTAGCGTTTGGAGAGCAAGACCATGAAGTCTCAAATCAACAAGTCATTCACTTTGGAGTATGGGAGGCAGGTAGTCCAACTAAGGTAGAAGTACACAAAGGTGGAGCATTTGTTACATCAAACAATTCTCCGTTCAACTACCTTCTCCATCAGTCTCCAGATAGATATACAGTGCTGTACAACCAAGATGATGGTTGCAGTAAAAAAAGAAATAAACTATACATCAACATCAATAAAAGTGCAGCATTACATCACCGATAATTTTGTGAATGAAGTGACAAGGCGTTATAAAAAAATAAAAAATAAGAATAATAATAAATAAATAAATGCCGATGCAGGCAGGATTGCATGCACTTGCAGCACAAGCAATGCAAAGCATTCATTCATCTTTTCACAACCTCTTCGAATCTGTGCACACAAGGGAATCATCATCATCATCACCATCATTTGCTTTATTCCCCACAGATCGAGAAGTTTTATCAACGGTAATTTGATGTAACAAATGGAAGCCTCCGAGGACGAGGTACAGCTTCAATTGACAAGAAGCTCAGCAATTCGCACCATGACATCGCTGCGCAAGCTCGTGCACAGAGACAGACAGAGAAATCTCGCGACGACGAAAACCGACACGGGGACTCCGAACAGACGGGGAGGTAAATGACAGGATTTAAATAATAAATATATTTTTTTTTTTAATGCATAAGAAATTTTTAAAACTACTACTTGCTCACATCGTTTATCCTACGCGAGAAAAATTCTCAATTATGTCGAACATGAGTATGAAAAACAAGGTAGAAATCGGCGAATAAAGAGGCGGAATATCGACGACGAGGCGGCCGAGAGCTGCTGCGGGCAAGGCGCCGCCATTTTGAGCCGCTCGCCTCACGGGCCTCACGGGCCCCACCGGCCTCACCGGCAATCGAGACGCTTTCACAACCAAAAAAAAAAACCACGAAACGCGAACAACCACCGAGCGGACAAAAGATAAAACGATTGTACACGGAACCAACAACGAGCAGGACGGCCCCACGACGATGAAAATTAAAAGCTTCGCTCAAGCAAAGCGGGACAGACGCGGCCTCGAACGGGACACGTCTCTCCGTCTCAGGATCATGATATAACTACCGGTGACGAAATCTCGTACGTTCCACACACAATGGTTTGTAACATGTACCTGATGGTCGCACACAACCACACGTCACATCGACGCGGGAGCGAAGCGAAAATAAAGCGCTCTCCGAATGGGCCTCGGCAGGCTCTCGGCCTCCATTTTGGGTGTGCGACCGAAGCGGGACGACGTTCTTACCGAGTAGCAGCAGCTTGAGCTCCCGCCTCGCATCCCGCTTGTCCCGACGGAGCTGCCGTTCGATCTCGGCGTTGATTCTCTTCGCCTCCTTCAGCTCCTCGCTCAGGCAGCACGCCATGACCGACTGGAGCGTCATGGAGCGCCGGGCTCCTCCCAGGATCGCCCTACTATCTCTCTCTCGATCTGCTCGTCTTTGCCTTCCTTGTCCTCGTCGCCTCTTCACTCCTGACTATTTCTTTGTTTGTTTATTTTACCGGAGCTCAGATTGTGTTGTTCAATCCCCCAACTCGCCGATCGTTCCTTCACTCTGACGATTTATCCTTGCGATATTACGAACGGGGTTCTTCTTCTTCGACTTAATCTTCCGTCTCTTTTTTTTTTTCACCTTAATTTTTCTTATTTAATATATTTTCGTCCTTTTTCTCCGGACTCTGCGAATCTTCCCACGGGAGTCGGCGGCGAACCGCTCTCGCCAGTCCTGTGCTCCCGCGGCAATATGGCGCTCCAAGGAATCTTGCTCTTCTCGACAGTAATTCTCATCGAGGGGGTTTTTTTTTTTTCCTCTCCCTGTTCTGTTATTCAACCCCCTGTCCCCTCCTTTCCACCTTCCAGAGCAACCAATCCTCTATTTCCTCATACACGCATCCCCTAATCTTCCTCTTCTGACTGCTCCGTTTTGATTTTTTTCCTTCTCCTTCACACAGACATACAAGGAACTTCGACGCGGTAGAAGGCCATTTGGCCCGTCAAGCCTGTGCCACAACGCACACCAAATCGACTACAAATGGATGAGGTGTGTCACGTGTGTGATGCTTTTGGGTCCATTAATTACGTACCTCGATTAATTCATCACGTCGTATTGACATGTACATTTTGATCCTTCAGACCGATGAGACCTCTTCGACCTTTAAAGACCCTTTAAACCCACCAAGACCCAGAAAGACCTCCAGTTATTATTAGGGTTCCAAGGCTTCCTGGCTGGGAAACCTTTTGTTTTTGTTCAGATAAGCAAAAACGTCCATGGCCGTGAAGACCAACGAAAATTTGGTCCAATGGACCAACGGCCCCCGAGCCAATTCAATGCAACACTTTATCAACTGAGGAGGAGGATGAGGAAAGTAGGGACAAACACACAGACATCACCAAGGGGGTTAACCGGTGAATACACAAATATATATATTAACAAGCACGGATCACATCACAACCCTCACCTCACCACATGTCATTATAAAGGGACAAACACCACCACGTTATTAAAAACACCTCACCACCATGTTATTAAAAACACCTCACCCCCACGTTATTAAAAACACCTCACCGCCACGTTATTAAAAACACCTCACCTCCACGTTATGAAAAACACCTCACCTCCACGTTATTAAAAACACCTCACCACCACGTTATTAAAAACACCTCATCACCACGTTATTAAAAACACCTCACCACCACGTTATTAAAAACACCTCATCACCACGTTATTAAAAACACCTCACCACCACGTTATTAAAAACACCTCACCACCATGTTATTAAAAACACCTCACCACCATGTTATTAAAAACACCTCACCGCCATGTTATTAAAAACACCTCAGCTCCACATTATTAAAAACACCTCACCACCATGTTATTAAAAACACCTCACCACCATGTTATTAAAAACACCTCACCGCCACGTTATTAAAAACACCTCACCACCACGTTATTAAAAACACCTCACCACCACGTTATTAAAAACACCTCACCACCACGTTATTAAAAACACCTCACCGCCACGTTATTAAAAACACCTCACCTCCACATTATTAAACACCTCACCGCCATGTTGTTATTAAACACCTCACCGCCATGTTATTAAAAACACCTCACCACCATGTTATTAAAAACACCTCACCGCCACGTTATTAAAAACACCTCACCACCATGTTATTAAAAACACCTCACCACCATGTTATTAAAAACACCTCACCGCCACGTTATTAAAAACACCTCACCACCACGTTATTAAAAACACCTCACCGCCACGTTATTAAACACCTCACCGCCATGTTATTAAAAACACCTCACCGCCATGTTATTAAAAACACGTCACCGCAACGTTATTAAAAACACCTCACCACCACGTTATTAAAAACACCTCACCGCCACGTTATTAAAAACACCTCACCGCCACGTTATTAAAAACACCTCACCTCCACGTTAATAAAAACACCTCACCTCCACGTTATTAAACACCTCACCGCCATGTTATTAAAAACACCTCACCGCCATGTTATTAAAAACACCTCACCGCCACGTTATGAAAAACACCTCACCGCCATGTTATTAAAAACACCTCAGCTCCACATTATTAAAAACACCTCATCACCACGTTATTAAAAACACCTCACCGCCAAGTTATTAAAAACACCTCACCGCCACGTTATTAAAAACACCTCACCACCACGTTATGAAAAACACCTCACCGCCATGTTATTAAAAACACCTCAGCTCCACATTATTAAAAACACCTCATCACCACGTTATTAAAAACACCTCATCTCCACGTTATTAAAAACACCTCACCACCACGTTATTGAAAACACCTCATCACCACATTATTAAAAACACCTCACCACCACGTTATTAAAAACACCTCATCACCACGTTATTAAAAACACCTCACCACCACGTTATTAAAAACACCTCACCGCCATGTTATTAAAAACACCTCACCGCCATGTTATTAAAAACACCTCAGCTCCACATTATTAAAAACACCTCACCTCCACGTTATTAAAAACACCTCACCATCACGTTATGAAAAACACCTCACCACCACGTTATTAAAAACACCTCAGCTCCACATTATTAAAAACACCTCACCGCCATGTTAAAAAACACTTCACCACCACGTTATTAAAAACACTTCACCACGACATTATTAAAGACACCTCACCACCATGTTATTAAAAACACCTCACCACCACGTTATTAAAAACACCTCACCGCCATGTTATTAAAAACACCTCACCGCCATGTTATTAAAAACACCTCAGTTCCACATTATTAAAAACACCTCACTGCCATGTTATTAAAAACACCTCACCATCACGTTATGAAAAACACCTCACCACCACGTTATTAAAAACACCTCAGCCCCACATTATTAAAAACACCTCACCGCCATGTTAAAAAACACTTCACCACCATGTTATTAAAAACACCTCACCGCCACGTTAAAAAACACTTCACCACCACGTTATTAAAAACACTTCACCACCACATTATTAAAAACACCTCACCACCATGTTATTAAAAACACCTCACCACCACGTTATTAAAAACACCTCACCGCCATGTTATGAAAAACACCTCACCGCCATGTTAAAAAACACTTCACCACCATGTTATTCAAAACACCTCACCTCCACGTTAAAAAACACTTCACCACCATGTTATTAAAAACACCTCACCCCCACGTTAAAAAACACCTCACCCCCACGTTAAAAAACACCTCACCTCCACGTTAAAAAAACACCACACCACCACGTTAAAAACACCTCACCACCATGTTATTAAAAACACCTCACCTCCACGTTAAAAAACACCTCACCACCATGTTATTAAAAACACCTCACCACCACGTTAAAAAACACCTCACCACCATGTTATTAAAAACACCTCACCCCCACGTTATTAAAAACACCTCACCGCCACGTTAAAAAACACCTCACCGCCATGTTATTAAAAACACCTCACCGCCACGTTAAAAAACACCTCACCACCATGTTATTAAAAACACCTCACGGCCACGTTATTAAAAACACCTCACCCCCACGTTAAAAAACACCTCACCGCCAAGTTAAAAAACACCTCACCGCCACGTTATTAAAAACACCTCACCATGTTATTAAAAACACCTCACTGCCACGTTATTAAAAACACCTCACCCCCACGTTAAAAAACACCTCACCGCCAAGTTAAAAAACACCTCACCTCCACGTTATTAAAAACACCTCACCATGTTATTAAAAACACCTCACCGCCACGTTATTAAAAACACCTCACCATGTTATTAAAAACACCTCACCGCCACGTTATTAAAAACACCTCACCTCCACGTTATTAAAAACACCTCACCGCCACGTTATTAAAAACACCTCACCGCCACTTTATTAAAAACACCTCACCTCCACGTTATTAAAAACACCTCACCTCCACGTTAAAAAACACCTCACCTCCACGTTAAAAAACACCTCACCTCCACATTATTAAAAACACCTCACCTCCACGTTATTAAAAACACCTCACCCCCACATTAAAAAACACCTCACCGCCACGTTAAAAAACACCTCACCGCCATGTTATTAAAAACACCTAACCACCACGTTAAAAAACACCTCACCGCCACGTTATTAAAAACACCTCACCGCCACGTTATTAAAAACACCTCACCACCATGTTTTTAAAAACATCTCACCCCCACATTATTAAAAAAAATCTCACTGCCATGTTATTAAAAACAACTCACTGCCACGTTATTAAAAGACCTCACCCCCACATTATTAAAAACACCTCACTGCAACGTTATTAAAAAGACCTCACCCCACATTATTAAAACACCTCACCACCACCACCATCACCTTACCACCATGAGGTGTCGTCCACCAGACGGCGGTCTCCTTGGGTTAACCTGAGGCGGTCCCTTCAGGTGGGTGCCTGGAATGTCCTATCCCTAAGAGAGGATGATCACCTGTCTATGTTATCATCTGAGCTCAAGCGTTTGGACATCGGGATTGCAGCTCTCTCTGAGGTTCTGAGACCGGATTGCGGCGAGATAATGGTGGGTGGTTACACCTACTATTGGTCTGGTCGCTCTGATGGTTATCATACCCAAGGAGTTGCTGTAGCTGTGTCCAATAAGCTGACCCCAATGATAATTGAGGTAACACCGGTCAACGAGCGCATTCTGAGATTAAGGATTCGTCACTCCTTAGGTGTCATTTCCCTGGTCTCTGTTTATGCTCCGACTGAGGCGAGTGATCTCACCGTGAAGGATGCATTCTACGCCACACTCGAGTCTGTGGTTGATCAGTGCTCCAGACGAGATACACTTCTAGTCTTGGGGGATTTCAATGCATCGACTGGAACTGATAGGGATGGTTAGGAGATGTGTGTTGGTCCCAATGGGTCAGGAACTATGAACCAGAATAGCACAAAGTTCCTTGACTTTGCAAGAAGTCATGGACTTAGGGTGGCTGGTTCATGGTTTCAGCGCCCACAAGCTCATCGCTGGACTTGGTATTCCAACGCTGGCGGTGTGGCAAAGGAGATTGACCATGTCCTCATTGACGGTCGTTGGAGGATGATCCAGAACTGCAAGGTCTACCGGAGTGCTCAGTTCCTCAATACTGACCACAGGCTTGTGGTAGCAACTCTAAAGCTGCACCTTAAATCCTGGAGAATGGTAACATCCCAGCCGAGGCTGGATGTTGGCAAGCTCAGGGATGAGAGAGTAGCTGAGGAGTTTGCGAACAGGCTGAGTGGACACTTGGGGGGTCTGGGTGCTTTGGGGCGTCCTGAAGAGTTGTGGAGTGCCTTCAAGACCACCGTCCTTGATGTTGCCGATGGATGTCTTGGAGCTCACCGCAGGGCAAAGAAGAATTTTGTCTCTCAAGGGACACTGGATACCATTGACCAGAGTCGCAGGGCCAGGCTGAATGGCAGAGCTGAGCTGTTCAGGGAGCTGAGGCGTAAAACTGTACGTGCACTGAGGGTGGACAAGGAGGCCTATTTGCGAGGAATGTGTGAGGGGGTAGAGCATCACCTGTGGACAGGTGATTCTCGTCCCGCTTACAGGGGAATTCGCGCATTGCGTTCATCCAAGCCCATCCCTCGGAGCACTGCAGTTCGAGCAGAGAGTGGTAGGCTCTTGACAGACGAGTCTGAAGTGTTACTTTGAGCGGTTGTACCAGGCTGATCCCCCAGCTGTCGAGTTGGACGTCAAGGGTGTTACAATCCCTGTTGCTGACCCTCGAATCAACTGTGGTCCACCTTCGCTTGTGGAAACACGGGCTGTGGTGAACCAGTTGAAACGAGGCAAAGCTCCAGGGATCTGTGGCATCCATGCTGAACTTCTCAAGGCTGGTGGAAATGCTGCACTCGTGTCGTTGCATGCAGTTTTGTGCTCTGCCTGGAACACAGGCATCATCCCAACTGACTGGAAGAGGGGCCTTGTTGTCCCTCTCTGGAAAGGGAAGGGTGATCGCCAAGACTGCAACAACTACCGAGGGGTGACGCTGCTCTCAGTTCTGGGCAAGGTCTTTGCTCGGATAATTCTTGATAGGGTTCGCCACCATCTGCTTGAGCACCAGCGTCCAGAGCAGTCAGGCTTTACACCAAAGAGGTCAACGATTGACCGTATCCTTGCCCTTCGTGTCCTCACCGAACGCAGACGAGAGTTTCGGCAGGGGCTGCTTGCAGCCTATGTTGATCTCTGTAAAGCGTTCGATTCAGTGAATCGGGATGTCCTCTGGAGGATTCTTGGTCTTCGTGGGGTGCCACCAAAACTGATCGATCTGATGTCTGAACTCTACTCTGGTACTGAGAGTGCTGTGAAGTGTGGTGGTACCATCTCTGACTTATTTCCAGTTATTACTAGGGTTCGTCAGGGGTGTGTACTGGCCCCCACACTTTTCAGCACTTGTATGGACTGGATTTTAGGGAGGATGTCGGAGAGATCAAGCTGCGGTGCATCGTTTGGGAATGTCAAGATCTCGGACCTTGATTTTGCAGATGATGCAGTCATCTTTGCGGAGACTCTAGACATCCTTTTGGGGGCCCTCGAGGTGCTGAAAGAGGAGTCGGAGCCGCTGGGATTACGGGTTTCTTGGGTCAAAACTAAGATCCAGGCTTTCGGTGACATCTTGGATGCTGCTGTCCTGTCTGTGTCTGTTTGTGGTGAGGATGTTGAGGTCATGGAGAGATTCACTTACCTTGGCAGTGATATTCATGTCTCTGCTGGCTGTGAGTCAGAGGTCAATAGACGTCTGGGTCGGGCCTGGGGAGTCATGGATTCACTGGATAATGGGGTGTGGCGCTGCCGGTACCTGTGAGGGAGGACGAAAGTCCGAGTCTTCAGGTCCTTGGTACTTCCAGTCTTGCTCTATGGATGCGAGACTTGGACTCTGACCAAGGATCTGAGATGGAGACAAAATTCCTTTGGTACCAGGTCTCTTCGGAGAATCCTTGGCTATCACTGGTCGGATTTTGTGTCCAACGAGCGGTTGCTGAGAGAGACTCGGATGAGATTTGTTACCTGCATAGTCCGTGAGCGTCAGTTGCGGCTGTATGGACATGTGGCTCGTTTTCCTGATGCTGATCCTGCTCACCAGATTCTCTCAGCGAGGGAGTCTCATGAGTGGAGGAGGCCAGTGGGCCGACCACATGCCTCGTGGTTGACCATCATCTCAAGGACATGGGGATGGGCCTGGCATCTGCCTGGGGGATGGCCAGACGGAGGCCCCTGGAGTACCGGCGGAAAGTGGACGCAGCGACGCGCTGTTCTGGCACATGCTCCCATACCTGACCTGACCATGTTATTAAAAACATCTCACCCCCACATTATTAAAAAAAATCTCACTGCCATGTTATTAAAAACACCTCACTGCCACGTTATTAAAAAGACCTCACCGCAACGTTATTATAAACACCTCACCCCCACATTATTAAAAAAAAACATTTCCACGTTATTAAATACACCTCACCCCCACGTTACTAAAAACACCTCACCGCCACGTTAATAAAAACATCTCACCATGATTTGCAGACATCACAAAGTGTGTCATCCTTCAAACAGACTTTAAGCTGGATGTCCAGTCTGCAAACATGAGTTGGTGGATGTTAATAATCCCACAATGTTGCTGAAGAGTAATCGAGTTGTTGCTGGCACCCTGAACAAATTACAAATTCCTGCCCAAATCCGTTCGAGTCAAACGTTGGGCCTGGCTAGCCTGTTCATGAGTCAAATATACATAGCACGATATTTCAAAAAGCTGTGGACGGATTATGAAAAAAAAACTTGGTAGATGAGATGGAAATGTGACAAGAACAAGCCAACTCGATTTTGGTTCAGGTCTGGATGCCGACCCGGCCGATCAGTGGTATTCAAAACGTAAACTGTTCAGCTTGACGGAGGTATGCACTCCACCGAGTGCCGTTCCAGTTAATACAGTAAAAATTCCACTCAATATGTATTGCAGATATATGCCCTTAACCAAAAGAAGATCTCAAAACAAAACTTTCACAACCCTCTGGCCTTAACAAGTGCAATGTAACAACGGTCGGATTCGGGTCTTCACCAAAATCGAATCAATTTGTCCTTGTCAGACACCCAACCTGACCACCAAGTTTGATCTGAATCCATCCACAACTTTTTGAGATATCGTACTATATATTAGTTTAGCCCTATATCTCAATGGAGAAGAATCGCTTTAAAAATTCTCGTAGCCGGATCCGCATCCGGATCTTCACCAAAATCTAATCAGTTCGTCCTTATCGCACACCCAACCTGTCTACAAAATTTCATCCGATTCTGTCCACAACTTTTTGAGATATCCTGCACACAAACAGACAAAGAAGCAGACAGACAAACAGACAGAGAGGGGTGAAAACATAACCTCCTTCACCTTTGGTGGTGGAGGTAAAAACATAGTTTAATTATTATGGCACATGCATCACAAGTGGACTGTATTTCTTTGTGGCATGTGCATGACAACCATATTTCTTTGTGGCAACATCAGACAGGATAGCTGCATCCTTATTAAAATGGGGTTTAGTAGATGCTGTAAAATGTATGACAAATTTTATCTCAGGTATACAAGCTCAAAATTCGAAATAGCATTATAAATGAGAAAACTATGGGAACGAGGAACAAATTGTTAAAAAAAAAAAACACAACTTATGGGTTAACTAGCAGAGCCTACCCATCTCTTTGCTGACAGACCAATTACACTGAACAACAAAAATTTTTTACTGGAGATGTGTAAAGTGATTTAGACTAATTTGGGTACGCTGATTTCAAAAATCATAACCGTTTTGCTGTATCACGTCAGGATTTTCAGTAACAGAAATATTCCCATTGCCTAGAAGTCAGGATTTCAATGAAATTTACAAAAATTCATTTATTCATTTATTTCATCATGAATGCTTCAAAATTATAGAAATTACAGAAAAACTCCACTAGAATGGAATTAAAAATGCTTTAGGCATTTGGCTTTGCGTTTGTGCTGCTCTGTGTCAGTTTCACGATGCAGGAACCAGCAGAAATCGCCCATCATGTTCGGGTTGTGCCGCCCTTGGTAACGCGTCTCCATGAGTGAAATCTCTTGGTGGAATCGCTCGCCGTGCTCGTCTGAGACTGCTCCCAAGTTGTCAGGGAAGAAGTTCAGGTGCTGGTGTAGGAAATGGATTTTCAGGGACATCCTGGAGCCAAGTTTCCTGAAGGACTCCAGCAGCTGCTGCACTATTTCTTCATAGTTGTCCGCGCGCTCGTTCCCCAAGAAGTTGTCCGTCACAGCTTTGAAGCTCCTCCACGCTGCCAGCTCTTTGGGGTTTAGAGTTGTCGGAAAAGTTTCGTCCTTCATAATCTGTCGGATTTGCGGTCCAACAAAGACACCAGCCTTGATCTTGGCCTCCGACAAGGTGTTGCCAAACTTTTCCTTGAGGTATAAAAACCCACGCCCATTCAGATCCATTGCCCGTACAAAACTTTTCATCAAGCCGAGCTTTATGTGGAGTGGTGGAAGGAAAACCTTGGCTGGGTCGACAAGGGCGACATGCTTCACGTTGTGTCGACCAGGTACATGCTCTTTTCGCTCTTCCCAATCTTTCTTCGTCCAGTGATTCTTGTCGTCTCTGCTCTCCCAGAGACAAAGGAAGCACATGTATTTCGTGTAGCCTGACTGCAGCCCTAACAACAGCGCCACCACTTTCAAGTCTCCGCAGATGTGCCAGTTGAAGTCATTGTACTTGATGGAATCTAGCAGCTGCCGCGTAGTCTAATAGGTCTCTGTCAGGCCGAACGCGTGAGCCAGTGGGACTGATGGTTTCTCGTTGCCATTGTGGAGCAAAACAGCCTTCAAGCTGTTCTTCCCCGAGTCGATGAAGAGGCGCCAGTCTGCAGGATCGTGATCACACCCAAGTTCTTTCAACAGACCGTTGATGTCACTGCAGAATGTCATCGTGTCTTCCATCTCAAAGAACTCAGCCATGTCTCTGTGACGTGCTCTGAACAAGGATATCTTGGTGTTAGGTTCAAGTAGATTCCACTGCTGCAGCCTTGATCCAAGCAGCTCTGCCTTCGCCTTTGACAGCGAGAGATCTCTTACAAGATCATTTAAGTCTCCCTGGTTCAGAAGGTGTGATTCTTGAGTGTCGGGTTCAAAAGGTTCATCATCACCATCCTCTTCACCACTGCTTACAGCTATGTTCTGATCAGCTGGAGGTGTTGGAACGGGGTTCTCGTCATCATGAGGCACAGGTTTACGAGCAGAGACGCAGTCAGCGTACTTGATGTGACCTTTAGTCTTCTTGTTGAAGCCGGCGATGCTTGTGCAGCAGAAATAACAATCATCATGATGATTCTGCGGCTCACGCCATATCATGGGCACCGCAAATGGCATGCTCGCGCGCTTGCCCACCAACCACTGAGTCAAGGTTGTGTGACAGCTTGTGCAGCAGATGTGTGGTGCCCAGCTCTGTTCTTGGTCCCCCACCTTACACCCGAAGTAGTGAAAGTAGGCGGCCTTCATTTTCACTGCTGTAGATATACTTCGCTGTTGATCTTTTTTGGTATACCGACCACAGACATAACAGAAGTTGTCAGGATGATTGGTACAGGAACGCCTACTCATCTTTATCTGAAAGAAAGAAATATAACACAAGTTAACAACAATTGTACGAAATAGACATGTTAAAGACATATGTAAATTTCATTGAAATCCTGACTTCTAGGCAATGGGAATATTTCTGTTCCTGAAAATCCTGACGTGATACAGCAAAACGGTTATGATTTTTGAAATCAGCGTACCCAAATTAGTCTTAATCACTTTACACATCTCCAGTAAAAAAAATTTTTTGAAATTTGTTGTTCAGTGTTAGTCATCCTGTTTGACAAAAATTTTGAGTGAGAAGGAGAAGGAAAGGAAGACAAATTCACCCGTACATAGAGTGCTTTAACCACTCACCCCATATCCCCATCCACATCCCCGTCCTCACCTTCCACTCCCCCCACTTTGCCCTCCATTTGTCTTCCCACTAAAAATGTCTCACACACGATGACAGGCCCATCAGCTTTTTTTTGGGGGGGGGGGGAGTAGGAGGTAAGGGAATGTAAGGAGGATAAATTTACCTGTGCGAAGAGTGCTTTCACCTCAGCATTGCCAAGGTAAAAAAGGAAATTTCAATACCCTCTGCCACTACCATCAGGTGGCACTACACGGTACTCATTTACAGTTAGAATTTCTGCCTCAACCTTCCCTCCCTGCCCCCACACCTATGCGAGAAGCCGTGGCCACATATAGCCTATGTTACCCCCCCCCCCCACAAAGTTGTATTTGTACCCTGAGTTTGTAACTTAAAATATGTGGTCGTGCATAAGGAATAAAGAAAGATAGATAGAGAGAGAAGGGGAGAGGAGAGGGGAGAGGAGAGGAGAGGGGAGAGAGACAGACAGAGGGGAGAGAGACAGAGAGAGGGGAGAGAGACAGAGAGAGGGGAGAGAGACAGGAGAGAGACAGAGACAGAGACAGAGAGGGGGGGGGAGAGAGAGAGAGAGAGAGAGAGAGAGAGAGAGAGAGAGAGAGAGAGAGAGAGAGAGAGAGAGAGAGAGAGAGAGAGAGAGAGAGAGAGAGAGAGAGAGAGAGAGAGAGAGAGAGAGAGAGACAGAGAGAGACAGAGAGAGACAGAGAGAGACAGAGAGAGACAGAGAGAGACAGAGAGAGGGGAGAGAGACAGAGAGAGGGGAGAGAGACAGAGAGAGGGGAGAGAGACAGAGAGACAGAATCGCGTATATATATATATATATATATATATATATATATATATATATATATATATATATATATAATTATTAATTCGCTATCTAGTAATAAATATGAGTGCAAGTGTTGTGCAACCCCAATGAGAAATGACCAGGATCAGGGGTATAGGAAGCTCCTTGTCACCCTCGGCCCTCCGTGTGTCTTTCTCTTTCCCCTCTGTCAGGAACACTCTTTATCGTTCCCCCATTATCATTTCTCACCTCCCCCATACATTACAGAGTCAAAATGGCGGTTTGGCGTGTTCAATCCCCAAACATTCCATCGACATGGTGTAGCCACTTGAGCGATTTCGGAGCGGGTTCGTGACAGTCACGGGGCGGGAGGAAAAACCTCACAGTAGGGAATACCTGGTGTCTATACAAGCCATGTGCAAAGAAGCCCGCAAGTGAAGCCAAGGTGGCCCGAGGGAGTTGAGAGTCGTCGAGAACCAGAATCAATTCGAGAGTCGGTGGACCGAGTCAGTCAAGGAGAGGGAGTCAGTGCAAGATATGAGCCACCAGAGTTGCTGGAATTCATCGATGCCTCGCAGTTGGTTAGTGTTCACTAGAGCGAGCCAGCATCAGTGACGAGCGAAGTGACATGCTGGGCCCCACAACACCACGAGCTAGTAGGTCTCACTTTGCAAGCCAATCAGCACCTCACAGCCAACTCCAGGAAATCTCCCCTCCATATTCACCCCCATTTCTGTCCTCTTCTTTTGTCTGTCCTGTGTACCTGAATAAGTCTGCGTGTGTGATAAGTTCAGTTTAAGATTTAGGTTTGGAGACCCTTTTTGTCTCGTTTTGCATGCCAGTGAGTTCATATACTGTCATATATATTCAATGATTCTTTACTGTGCCCCCAGCCCAGTGATTATTTCGTAACCCTGTCACGTTTTTAAGTATTATCAGGTCAGGTCAGGTCAGGTATGGGAACATGCGCCAGAGCAGCCAGCGCGTCCCTGCACCCACTTTCCACCAATACTCTAGGAGTCTAGGGGCCTCCGTCTGGCCATCCCCCAGGCAGATACCTGGCCCATCTCCATCTCCTTGAGATGATGATCAATGTGCTGCAACCACGAGGCACGTGATCGGCCCATCAGCCTCCTCCACTCACAAGGATCCCTCGTTGAGAGAATCTGATGAGCAAGATCAGCATCAGGAAACGAGCCTCATGCGCATTCAGCCGCAGCTGATGCTCACAGACACGTCTCATAACCATCCCTATCAGTTCCAGTCGATTCATTGAAATCCCCCAAGACCAGAAGAGTATCTCACCTGGCACACTTATCAACCACAGACTCAAGTATGGCATTGAATGCGTCCTTCCCGGTGGGATCACTCACCTTATTCAGAGCATCAACAGAGACCAGGGAAACGACACCCAAGGAGTGACAAATCCTTCGTCTCATAATACGCTCGTTGACCGGTGTTACCTCATTTTTCATTGGAGTCAGCTTATTTGACACAGCTACAGTAACTCCTTGGGGGCATGGTAACCATGAGTGACCAGACCAATAGTACATGTAACCACCCACCATGATCTCATCATTATCCGGTCTCAGAACCTCAGAGAGTCAGCACGCACGGTACGCGCGTTCCTAAAAACAAAGTGTCGGCCTAAGACATCAGGCCTGTCAGCCTCTGCTCTGCTGGATTACACACTGCCCTGGTTTGTTGCATCAGATTTCCAGTGGCTTTGTTTGGGTTGAGTGGTACTCACTCAATGTTGGACCCTGAAAAATCTAATCAATGGGGGTTGTCAAGGGGGGTTGTGTGGTTGATGTTGTGTTTTTTGACCAAGCCCATGCCCCCTCCCCTGACAGGAAGAAAAGGGGAAAAATAAAATACAAAAAGTACCAAAAATAAAAAAATAATAATAAAAAAATACAAAAACTGCAATAAAAGCTCCTTAAAAAACTAACAAACAAAAAAATTATTTTATTATTTGAAAGCATTTTTATGCATTTTCTTCTTTGGATCTTGTGTCGATGGGTTGGTGTGGTGCTCGCGCAGGCATGATGGGCTGAATGGCCTCCCACCTGCGTTGGATTTCCTTATTGTCGAATGTCCAATAAAAATGATTTGTTTTTAACCAAGTCAGTCAACACGCACGGTACGTGCCTCCTAAAAAAAAAAAATTGTGTTAAGTAATTTTGAATAGTCCCATATTGAGGGTAAACAATCTATGATCGTGTGATGAATCGGCTCTTTCTGATATGGTGGAGGTTGACATGGATGAGAGGTGTCAAGTTAATCTTTTCATGGCGTATTAAATGTGTGTTTCCCAATCGCTGTTCATCTTTCAAGAGAGCTATAAATGTATGCTTCCCAATCGGCCCGTGACCGGATTTCCTCACGGGTTGAGACCACAGTGAAATCACTCCTGTTGGCCAGTGCAACAACCCTTATACACTTTTAGACCCTAAAGGGGTGTAAAAGGTCGAATGTGGTCCAAATTAATTCCTTTGGTACCAGGTCTCTTCGGAGAATCCTTGGCTATCGCTGGTCGGATTTTGTGTCCAACGAGCGGTTGCTGAGAGAGACTCGGATGAGATTTGTTACCTGCATAGTCCGTGAGCGTCAGTTGCGGCTGTATGGACATGTGGCTCGTTTTCCTGACGCTGATCCTGCTCACCAGATTCTCTCAGCGAGGGAATCTCATGAGTGGAGGAGGCCAGTGGGCCGACCACGTGCCTCATGGTTGCAGCAGGTTGACCATCATCTCAAGGAGATGGGGATGGGCCTGGCATCTGCCTGGGGGATGGCCAGACGGAGGCCCCTGGAGTACCGGCGGAAAGTGGACGCAGCGACGCGCTGTTCTGGCACATGCTCCCATACCTGACCTGACCTGTGATCCAAAAAGGTCAAAGAGGTCTAAAGGGTCCAAAGGGTATAAGGGTCAAAAGAGATGAAAGGGTCTTAAAGGACTAAAAGGGCCATAAAATGACTAAAGAGGTCTAAAGGGAGACACAGGTATATGGGGTCTAAAGGGAGCTAAAGAGTCATAACGGGTCTAAGGGGTCTGTGAGATATAAGGGGTCGAAAGGGTACATTCTAATAGTAGTTTGGGTTTAAAGTGGTTGAAAGGGTCTATGTCAGTTAAAGCTAGATGTTGTGGTAAATTTAAGCATTAGTAAATGCCTGTAAATAAACGATTAAAATTGATGGTAACATATTATAAGTTTCATTTTGTACAGCTAATTGTAATATAAACTGCTTCACGTAATGAGCTAATTTTGACTAGATGGCAGTATTCTATCGTAAACTGCCTGTGTCGATGTGTGTAGATGCTGGAACGTTCTCAGACAGAACTTCCAGTATGGACTGGAATCGCATTTGCTGGGAGGCACGGGATTGTTCTGTGATACTATATAAACCCACGAGAGGGAGGTGCAGAGAGACGGATGATATGCGACGAGCTGTGTGTTTCCTTCATCCCCGTGCTCCATTTAACTCTTGAGTGAACGAGGTGTTAATGTCCAGAGTGGTTGTTAACGCCTGGAGCCGATCGTAATCAGGTGGTTTAAAACTCTTTAAGATTGCGTATTGGGAAAGAATTCCTTTGAGCTCTTTAAAATCAACCTGGACTGTACATCGTATGAGAGGACTCCGTAACGGGAATCGAATGATCGACAGCTCTGAAGGACGAGGTGAACACGTGCGAGTTGTGCTGGCAGGACTGGGACACTGAGTAGTAGGAAATAACTCGATGCGGGAATCGGAGTTGAACATTGTATGTGATGGTGAACTTCCTCATTTGACTTTGTATCTATTTATTTGAAATACAAGTTTCAAAAAACGTTACTCTATTGATGTGGTCATTGTAACGCCATTCAGAAGTCACAGACACCAACTGACAAAGATCCATTCAAGTGGTAGCTGACCTGTATGTTCAGTCAGACTCGTGAAGCTCAGAGCTTGGATTGCAGTCGTTGGAGAACGTGCGGAGTCCAGCACCATGAACAACAGACATACTACACCAAAGGGAAGGAAACCCCCAAAGGTTTGTGTATCCTCTTTATCCCGATAGTTGAAGAGGTCTGAAGGGTGTTTGGGTCGAAAGGGGTCTAAAGTGTTGAAAGGGTCTGAAAAGGTCTGAAGGGGTTCACAGCTGTAAGAGGTCTATGTGTTCTATAGAGGTCTGAAGGTGGATGGGGTCTACAGGGTACATGATAAAAGTACAGGGGGTTTCAAAAAATTTCTTCGGACTTATGATAGGAGAATCTCTCACAAGATCAATGTTCCCTTGGTCCTTGGTAACACTTGGTCACTTGGTGGGTGACCACTGTTGCCTTTATTTTGATTTTTTACACTTCCATGTGCTTGAAAGTGCTCCACAAACCACTGAATGCTCCCATTGAAAGGTCCAATATGGGTGGCGAATGTTGTAATATTGACAAGTATAAGCAAAGTGGCCAAGGCCCCAAAAAATTAGGTGCACCCCTACTGGAGGTATAACAAGCTGGGACTGTTATAGTTTTTGAAAAGTGTTGTTGTAGTTACAGCAATTGCGCACAGCATGCTGAATTAACCCCTTGTTTGTGGAAACTTGTGAAAAAAATGACCTTTTCAATCATTTGCTTTTTTGATGAAACCAGCCCTGTTAATTTCAACCATTGGTGGTTATACTTATGTGTTTCGTTGATATAGACATGCAGCAATATATTTATGAGGTTTTAAGCTGGTGGTGTGTTAAGGGGCCAAAAACATACCCAAAAATTGGCAATTTCGACCAAAATGATATTTTCTTGCACGTGACCAAAAATACATGGTATAGCAGTGCCAGACGGTTAAAATGAGACCAGCCTCAGCTCATGATACGGCCAGTAGGAGTATCTCCTTAAATATAGCCTTTTTTTCATCTTCATCCACAGTACTATCACTGGTAAATGTAATTAGGCCTATAATTTGATGCTGTTGGCATAATTTATTGCTTGCTGATATGGAAGCAAAGATTAGTGTTTCTGTGTTATGATATAGGGATACTGATAGCCCTTCCTCTATTTCAGGAACCAAGATGGACCTTACTTCGGCGAACTGAAACATCTACTTTTAACGTAAAGACTGACTGTTTCATCGGTGGGACAATGAACACGAGGAAAGAAAAGTTGGCAAACATTATTACTGGCACTGGGGCTTCAACCCGTGAACACATTATCGCAGCAGCTTTTGAAATACGAGATGACAAGATTCACATGCGTATGTTGTCATATCCAGACTTGTTTGCATAAGCCACCAAATACCACAGGTCATGTTGCAGTCGGTACGTTTCACAAAGAAATATCAAGGCTGACCGGACCAAGGCTGAAGCACAGAAGTCTCTGAATGATTACGAGAAAGCTGTTTTGTGTTTGAGTGAGAAAATCGAGAACACTATACTCTCAAGAACCAGAAAGCTTGTAGCATTGTCCTCCCTACATGAATGATTCAATGAGATACTCAATGAAGGTAGGCCTTCTGGTACTAATGCAGAGTCAAGTGACTGTCCCTCATTGAAGCTTAAGGAGAAGCTGAAGAAACGCATTAATGATAAACTGTTATTCACAGGTCAAGCTGGCAAGTTCGATCTAGTTTGTTCCAGTGAGGTGAGTGTTGGTGAGGTCCTGAAGAAAGTTGCAGCACTAAACATCCAAATCAATGAATCTGATGAATGTGAATATACTAATATTAGTGAAGAGTCAAGTGAACTGGATAGTGCTGTCATTCTTCATCAAGCTTCAAACGACCCACTACGCTTCAAGCGGAGACTTGAACATGCAGCAATGCAAGACATTTGTGCCAGAGACATTGTATGACTTTACAGCATGGTGCACCTTGAAGGAATGCTTTGATAAAGCTAAGCGTTGCGTCCCAAGCAATACTGACATGTGACACGAGGGTACTTGGTATCATTGCTTTGTCTTGAAGGACACAGACTCCAATCACATTTGGTCTTAGTGTTCAAATGCACCATGACCATGGCAGTCAGGAACTCATCAAACTTTTCAGTTCTGTTGCAAATTCGATAAACTTTGACGATGTCAGGAAATTCCGAACGTCGGTAGCTGTTGATGAGCTGTCCAAGCCATTTGAAGTTCAGATCCTGCATGGGATTTCAAAGTGACTCAGAAAACCTTGCATCAATCGTTGATGAAGCCATCGATAAATTTCACCAAAATGAGGAGACAATCGATGGGAAATGTACTCCCCATGCCAGGACTATTGTGTTGTTCCAACAATCTCAGGTCACTCATGAATTGTCTTCAATTAAGGCTTTCACATGCATATGTTGTCATATCTTGGTCAAGTGATTCTCGTCCTGCTTTCAGGGGAATTCGTGCATTGCGTTCCACCAAGCCTGTCGCTCGGTGTACTGCAGTTATAGTGGAGGGTGGCAGGCTCTTGACAAAGGAGTCCGAAGTGAAGGCCCGCTGTGCCGGTTACTTTGAGCGGCTGTACCAGGTTGATCCACAAGCTGTCAGGTTGGATGTCAGGGGCATTACTATCTCTATTGCTGACCCTCCAATCAAATGTGATCCAACTTCGTTTGTGGAAACAGGCTGCGGTGAACCAGTTAAAATGGGGTAAAGCTACTGGGATCTGTGGCATCCATGCTGAACTTCTCAAGGCTGGTGGAAATGCTGTACTCATGTCATTGCATGCAGTTCTGTACTCTGCCTGGAACACAGACATCATCTTAGCTGACTGGAAGAGGGACCTTGTTGTCCCTCTCTGGAAAGGGAAGGGAGATCGCCAGGATTGCAAGAACTACCAAGGGGTGACGCTGCTCTCAGTGCCGGGCAAGGTCTTTTCTTGGATAATTCTTGATAGGGTTCGTCACCATCTGTTGCCCAGAGATGTCAGGCTTTACACCAAAGAAGTCAAAGATGGACCGAATCCTTGCCCTTTGGGTCCTCACCAAACGCATAAGAGAATTTCGGCAGGGGCTGCTTGCAGTCTCTCTTGATCTCTGCAAAGCGTTCAATTTGGTGAATTGGGATGCCCTCTGGAGGATTCTTGTTCTTTGTGGGGTGCCATCAAAACTGATCACTCTGATGTCTGAACTATCCATTATTCTGGTACTGAGCATGCGGTGAGATGTGGTCATGCCATCTCGGACTTATTTCCAGTTGTTACTGGAGTTTGTCAGGGGTGTGTACTGGTCCCCACACTTTTCAGCATTTGTATGGACTGGATTTTGGGTAGGATGTCAGAGAGATCAAAGCGATGGTGCATTGTTTGAGAATGTCAAGAACTCTGACCTTGATTTCTCAGATGATGCAGTCATCTTTGTGGGGACTCTGGATATCCTTTTGGGGGCCCTTTAGGTGCTGAATGAGGAGTCGGAGCCACTAAGATTATAGGTTTCCAGGGTCAAAACTAGGATCCAGGCTTTCAATGACATCTTGGATGCTGCTGTCTTGTCTGTACCTGTTTGTGGTGAGGATGTTGAGGTTACGGAGAGATTCACTTACCTTGGCATTGATATTCATGTCTCTGCTGGCTGTGAGTCATAGGTCAATAGATGTCTGAGTCAAACCTGTGGAGTCATGGATTCACTGGATCATGGAGTGTGGTGCTGTCGGTACCTGTGCAGGAGGATGAAAGTCGGAGTCTTCAGATCCTTGCTGCTTCCAGTCTTGCTTTATGGATGTGATACTTGGACTGACCAGGGATCTGAGACAGACTTAATTCCTTTGGTTCCAGGTCTCTTCGGAGAATCCTTGGCCATCACAATTCGGACTTTGTGTCCAACAGAGGGGTTGCTGAGAGAGACTCAAATGAGTCTGTTACCTGCATAGTCTGTGAGTGTCAGCTGCTGCTGTATGTACATGTGGCTCATTTTTCTGACGCTGATCCTGCTCACTAGATCCTCTCAGCCAAGGAGCCTCATGAGTGGAGGAGGCCAATGGGCCGACCACATGCCTCATGGTTACAGCAGGTTGATCGGCATCTCAAGAAGATGGGGATGGGCCAGGCATCTACCTGGGGATGGCCAGACGAAGGCCCCTGGAGTACTTGCGGAAAGTGGATGCAGCGACGTGCTGCTCCAGTGCATGCTCCCATACCTGACCTTGCACAAAGCAAAAATCCTTGGACACTGCGCAATACGAGGAACAACAAATCCAAGGGTATCGCAAGCCAGCTAAGAAGCCAGAACCCACCGTCACCTATCAATCGGAGAACGAAACAGTTGTTTTGACGGTCTTGATGAAAGACTTCATATGGGAAGTGGCACAGGCCTCTGGAGATGATGACTCTAGCATTCCAGCGTGGAGTGGTTTCAATGCCCTCGTGACTACCAAGACTGTCCCAGTTGCAAATATTCGATACCTTCCCTTCATCAAAGCCTCACCATCTGATCTTCCTACCATCTTTACAACTTTATTGAGACTGGTGCACATATCTGAAGAGTTGGGGCAGCACTACATGCTTGTTACAGCAGACTTTGCAATCTACAGCAAGGTACAACAGATTCTGTGGAGCAGGCCGGAACCTCTGGTGGGTAAAGTAACGATGAGGCTGAGAGGAATGCATCTGATGATGGCTTTCCTGGCAGGTATTGGTAAGATATTCAGAGATGGTGGACTTCCCAACATCCTAACCTCATCAGATGTATATATAGCAGCCACAGCTAACCAGATGCTTCAAGGAAAGCAGTATGTCCATGGAATCCGGCGTCCGTCTGGCACACAAAGCACTGCCACACATATGTTGTTGACCTCAGCTGAAGCCTTTGCCACAAAGACCTGTTTGCCATGGCTGACCGATGAAAGCAAGCAACTAGTACACGATCTTGAGCAGTCCTTCAAATCCAAGGATGCGACTGCCTGTGCCACCATTTGCCAGAAAGCAGAGGACACGATCCCCCAGTCCGTGTTGGATATGATAGCTCTCTTTCGAAAAGAAGGAAGACAACGCTCAGCTACACTTGCCGACTGGGATGGCTTTCTTGAGTCCGGGAACATATTGCTGCGATTGTTTCGAGCAGACAGGGAGGCAAACTTCCTCATGCATATTCAAGCTGTGATGGAAACTGTCCTGTATTTCGTCCTTGCTGGGCATATTAACTATACCTGATAGACGCCAGTGTACATCACAGAGATGAAGCAGTTAGAAGAACAAGAGCCACTGATATATCGCCACATGATGGAGGGAGGGTTTGTTGTGTGTGGGTCAGCGACCAGGGTCTTCAATTGCGTTCTGACTGATAAAGCTCTGGAACAAATGATAAATCGCGAGGCAAAGAGCCAGGGAGGTGTGATTGGTTTCACCCTGCACAAAGGCACACTGTTATGGTGGCTTATGACATGACACATCATGGGTGAATATGCAGAGGCTTTCAAGGGACTTTGTAACTCTGGCAGTAAGAGAAAGCTGCATGAAGAGCTAGCGGATTCTCGTTCAAACAAGGACAGAAAGGATGTGTAGGACATGAAGGAATACCTTTATAGTCAGTGCCAGGATCCATTTGACCTTGATGATGTTCCAGACCGTCTAATGAACATCACCACACGTCAAATGGCATCACGAGATGTTGAGGATTCAACGAAGGGCATTCCAGACAGGGCAAAGTTATCTTTGATGACTTTGTCAAGGAACGACTTGAAGACGAGCCCACAAAAAGTTTTTGGGAACAATTAAAGAAGTGTACCGTGTCAACATTTGTGGACATGAAGAAAGCCCTCCTAAATGACAATGACCGAAAGCTGATAAGTGACATGGAGGTGTTGTTTCGATGGCTTCTGGCACTCTGCAGGAGTCGTGATGTAGACCTGAGGAACATCCTCCAGTAAGAACCAGCTGCAGTACCACCAGCACTCTTCCATGATGATGGAATGATGAGAAAGACTAACAAAGCTGACCTTGCCCAAAGGCTTGAATCCAATTGTTTGGAGGTTTTAGCAGAACTGGCACTGATACCAGCATCCACTTCATCCGCTTATATCATTGCTGGCATGGCAATGGTTCAATCACTGAACGAGAACCAGTTCAGAACATTCAATGATTTGACAGAAGTGGTTCAGAAACTAACAGTTTAACTTCTTCAGAACCCATCCTTGGAGTTGAGCTGTGTGACCATTGTCTTTGATCACTATGATAATGGGTCGTTAATCAAGACCACAGAAAGAGAGCGAAGAGGTTCTTCTGGTTCGCAGTTACCTACATATCAGATCCAGGGGAGCAGCCAAGTTCCAAACGACCACAAGTTTCTGAAAGGAGTAGGCAACAAGGCAAGCCTTGCAAATTATATCTTGCATTACATCTTGGAGCATGTAGCTAAATATATTCCACACGGGAAATCCATCATCTTGGTGGGAGGATTCAGTGAGGGAAAGCTTGTGAAGGCCATTACCCCATCTGGTGTGTCATCTCTTGAAAGTCTTTATAGTAACCAGGAGGAAGCCAACACTCAGATGATCCTGCATACTTGCAGTCTGTCAAAGGACCATGATAGGATCATAATTTGTTGCGATGATACCAATGTCTTATTCGTACTAGTGTATTACTTCAGCAGAGGACAATTAACTGACCATGTGTATATGTATGCTGGACATTTCGGAAAGGAGCGCAACATTCCAGTAGGCGTACATCTGATTGCAAACAAACTTGGCCCGACAGTTTGTGAGTGTCTCCCTGCTGTCCATGCCCTGACAGGATGAGATACAACATGCTCATTGAGCAGAATAGGCAAGAAGACTGCCTATTCTCAACTGGTTAAAAATGTTGGCATTCAATCAAAGTTAAAGACCTTCCAATGAGGATTACCTCGACGACAATGTCACGAGCTCGCACCTATGCTCTACTCTTGTACAGGAAGAAGGGGAAAGACATTGATACCCTTGATGAGTTGCGCGACATCATGGCTGTGATGACGGACAAGTCAGCATCAATGCTTCCCCTTAAGGAGGATTCCTTCAAACAGCATGTCCTTCATGCCAAATATTAAACACGGTTTTTGTGTGAGAGTCACATCCCTAACCAAGAAGTGATCGAACCATTTGGCTATAGCTGGTTTGCTTGTGATGATGGAGACATCACTCAGAGGATGTTCACTCAGGTACCTGCTCCAGTTGAGGTTCGAGACCTGACTCATCTCTACTGCACTGCTAAAGACTGTTTGAGTTAACAAGGGGTTAATTCAGCATGTTGTGCACAGCTTGCTGTAACTACAACATCACTTTTCAAAACCTAGAGATCCAGACGGTTAAAACGAGGCCAGTCCCAGCTTGTTATACCTCCGGTAGCGGTATCTCCTGAAATAGAGCCCTTTTTCCCTTCTCCTGAAATAGAGCCCTTCTCCTGAAATCCCCTGAAATAGAGCCCTTCAGCCACAGTCCTATATCGTGCTGTGGCCACAGTAGCTGCACGTAGGATTTTGTCTCAAACCACAAAGCCACGATTTTCACTTTTTGTTGCACTGTGAATACCATCGTTAATGTAGGGTCCTACTGACTAGTTGTTATAAATGGCATAGCACCACCACCATGACCTGCAAGAGAGATGGGTATAGCATTAGAAACGACAGAATATCAGGCTGCTCAAATAGTCCACGTTTTTTGAAACGTCCTGTAGTTAGGATCGAACAGGTTTTGTGGGTTGAAAGGGTTCTAAATGATGTAAATGCCTTGAGGGTCTGAAATGGGTCTTAAAGTGTATAAGGGGTTTAAGTAGTCAAGGGGTTTTATCAGTCTAACAGGTCTAAAGTGTTGAAGGGGTTTAAAGTGTCTAAAGGGGGTCTTCATTGTCTTAAGAGGTCAAATAGTCTGAAGGGTCTATGGGGACTAAAGGTCCAAAAGGTACATTCCAATAGTCATTGGGGTCTCAAGGTCTAAAGGGTCTATATGGTCTAATGGATCTATATAATCTATATGGTCTAACTCTAAAGGGTGTAAAATGTTGAAAGAGTCTGAAAAGAACAAAGGGTAAAATGACTAAAGGGGATTTTAAAAAGAACTGTCCCCTCTCTGCCACCCACCCCCACAACTCTCTGTCCTCCCCTCTCCCTTTCTTTCCTGTTCTTCAGAGCAAGAGGGCATTAATAACATTAAGAGGTTAATTAAATTGAGACGTTAAATGAAATTATAATTTTGATCAAATGAAATTAAGAGGTTAAATTAAGAGGTTTCAATTAAACAACAACCAACCATTTTTTTTAAAATATTGAATTTATAATCTCACAAAATGTGAAATGATGGAATCTCACAATATGTGATGGACATACAAACCTCGATTACATTTAAAGTTAATTGGGTGATTATCACACCCTATGGATGAAAATTGAAAAAAAAAGGGCTCCATTGTTTTTTGCGCATCGACGTCAGGAATCATTCTGTCGAGTTTAAAAAAAAGTTTCAAAACAGTTGGTTCAGCCGCTTCAGAGAAGTAGGGAAAAAACGAAAAACTGTTAATGGACCCATTACCTGACTTGTAAAGGAAGGACTGACTGACTGACTGAGTGAGTAACAGGACATCGTTATGGCTTTAACAGCTCATTTCAACTTAGTTGTAAATGAGATAGAAACGGTATGGAGGACGAACGTGGCCTAAAGGAGGAATGTTATTTTATGGATGTCACAGCGACATCACTGGAGATGGAGGTAAAGGGGCGACTGAAGGGGGGAGTAGGGGTACTCTCCAGCAGTTTAACTGTCAAAGGGGGGGGGGGACGACATGCACCTTAGGGTTTTCCTTCCCTTTAGTGTACGTATGTTATTCGTGGTGCCGAACTCAGCACGTTCTCCAACAACTGCAATCCGAGGTCATGAATGAACGTACAGGTCAGCTACCAGTCAAATGGATCTTTGTCAGGAGGGGTCGGTGACTTCTGAGTGATGTTACAGTGATTACATCAACAGCGTAATGTTTTTGAAACTTGAATTTCATATAAACAGATACAAAGTCAAATGAGGAAATTCACCATTAGATATAATGTCCAACTCCGATTCCCGCGTTGAGCTGTTTCTGCCCAGTGTCCCTGTCCTGTCGGCACAACCCACGCGTGTTCACCTCGTCCACCAGGGATGTTGAACGATTGAGTGTTGTAGCGGTGTTCTCTCTCTTACGCTGGGCCATCCAGGATGATTGAAGAGCTCAAAGGAATTCTTTCCTGATACACAATCTTAACAAGTTTTAATAAACCTGATTATAATCGGCTCCACGCGTTAACAACCACTCTGGACATTAACACCTCGTTCACTCATCAGAGTTAAATCGAGCACGGGGACGATCAAAACACAAGGCTCGTCACATGTCACCCATCTCTCTACACCTCCCTCTTGCGGGTTTATATATTATCACAGAACAATCCCATGCCTTCCAGCAAATGCGATTCTAGTCCATACTGGAAGTTTCGTCTGAGAACATTCCAGCACCTTTACACATCTCACCAGGCAGTTTATACTAAATACTGCCATCTACACTCAAAATTAGCTCATTACATCAAGCAGTTTATATTACAATTTACCAATCCATGCTACACAAAACTTCTCACATAAAACTGTCAATTTTACTCATTCATTTATAGGCATTTACTAATGCTTATTCACAAATACCACAACATCTAGCTTTTAACTAACACCACTTCGCAGCCTGGTTCCATGCACCAGCACTGGAATGATGTCCTCAGGAGGCAACCTCCTGGCTCAACTAGCAGCCATGCTGAAGGCTGAGATGGCCGGCATGGTGGATAAAATTGACAGGAAAAAAGAGATGGCAGCAGACCAGCAGAAGCTCAAGGCCAACCTGGGAGCTAATATGGAGGCCTGGCAAAAAGAGTTGGTGGAAGGCATGGCCGATAAGAAGGCCGAATTGGACAGTAGGCGGAAAACGTTCGAGTGAACATTAGGGCTGGCATACGAGGAAAGACGGAAAAATTGTGGCATCGTGGGGGAGATGTTGGTGTGGCCCCCGTGGTAAATAGGAGTGTAGAGACCCCCATGATGGAAGATATGGTAGAGAAACCCACGGTGAATGGAGCATGACCCCGTGGTGGAAACAGTCAAGGATCCTGTGGGAGATAGTGTAGACCATATGGGCAGTGTCATGGTAGAGCCCAAGGAGGATGGTGTAAAGTGCATAGGGGGCATAGTAGAGCCTCAAGGGTGTAGGTTAGAGCCCATAGAGCAGATAGTTGAACCCACAGGAATGCCACAGGAATGGTAGCCTCAGAGACCAAGGGGTGCTGCTTGGGGGAACATTCCACACGGTTAGCACAGTAGTGACCACATGGTATACCATGGAGAAGATCATGGGAGTGAATGAATGTTATTTGGAGAGCCCACAAGGAGTGTAGAGTGTGTAGTCCAACCACAGAGTTAGAATTAAAGGGGGAGAAAATGATTGTGTTCCTCAGAGTTTTAGGAGCTAATATGGTGAGGACTTTGCAGGCTCAGGAGGAGGAGTAGATGGTAGACAATACCATGTGTGATGACATGACAGGGTGGAATAACCATTTGGAGAAGTAGTTGGGCTTTACCATGTGCATGGCCACACACTTATGGTAAGGAGAAGGAGACTTGCCACGTAAATGGTTCATGGGTTGCGGCTCCTCCCAGTGGGGTGTGTGTATACATGTGCGCTCATGTGAGTTGAGTGAGTGCAGTCTGTGGGCCCTGTTTTGAGGGTGTGTGTGGAGAACGTGAGAGGAGAAATGGTGGCAATCAGAGGTTGTGTGACAGACAGTCAAGATGGTAGTCGTGGTAGGACTCCACAGGAACTGAAACTGTTGACCCAAGCTTAGCTCCAAGAGCTGAGGAGGAAAGGAGGAGGCTGCTGCAGGTGTCTGTGCCAGGCCCACAGACCTTGGAGGAAAGATGTGGGTTCGTGTGGGTAAACGTGTGGGCTCCAAAGAGCTTTGGAGGAAAGGTGGGGGCCAGAGGAGCTGGGAGTAGCAAAGAACCAAGAGAGCCAACAGAGCTCAGGTCTATGGAGCTTGATGGTGAATGCAGCAAAGCTGGGGGAATGGGGGGCGGCGGGGGTTAGGGTGTCGGACCGTTTAAATTGGACGCTCAAATTGTGTGAGTCAATTGATGGTTTCGAAAATTTGAGAAAAGTGTGCGAAATTTCAAAGTTTCGAGGAAATTGTTTATTTGCCCTGTTAATGGGAGTAAGGTCGGAGACTGTTACTCAAAGAGCAGTTAATGCATGGAATGGCCTCCCTGGAAAGGGTTAGGGTTACAGTAGATAAGCAGCAGAAACTGCTTTTCTAACAGCTTGGCAGCAGAAACAGTAGATAAGTTTAAATTAGAATTAGATGCGTACCTGGAAGTTATGGAGATAGAGGGGTATAGCGATGTTGGCAAGACTTTTATGTAGCTTGAGTTTGAGCATTAATGGGTGATTGGGTGCATGTGTATGGAGTGCTTTTGGTGGGGTCTCCTCAAGGGGTGTTATGCGTTTTTTACCCAAGCCAATGCCCTCCCTTGAGGAGAAGGAAACCCCCCCCACCAAAATTACAAAAATTTTAATTAACAAACAATTAAATAAATCTTTTTAAAAACCCACAAAACACATTTTAAAAAATTTCATTTTCTTCTTTGGATCTCATGTTGATAAATTAGCGTGGTGTTGATGCTGTGCAGGCATGATGGGCAGAATGGCCTCCACCTGTGTCTGATTTCCTTGTATATGGAGGAATTGATAATTTGATGACAATAAGAGGAGGATACACCTCCCTCATCGTCCCTTTTCTCGCTCAAATGGGATTTGGGATGAGTTGTATATATAAGTGGAAATGTGCTGATGTCGAGTGAGTGGGAAAGTTTTGAACCGTGAACCAAATTTTAGTTGTGCATAGTGCAGGAAGTTGTTGTTGTTTCGTATGCAATCTGCGGCTGCTGGTTGCATCACTTCTGAAAGTGTGGCTGTGCCGCTGATGTAGTGTAAGCTGGTACTCAGTTAGCAGTAAGCTGGTACTCATTTTGCCGACCTCAGGATGACAGGCTGAGTCGACCCGCCTGGTGTTATTTCAAGGGTTCGACAGAGGCTCAAACTCAAGCCCGAAGATCTCAAGCCAACCATCTTCACTGTGAAGCCAACACCAGGCTTGGTGCCGGGTGGTGTCAAAAGATGTTTGAGGAGCACCGCCCTCTACTGGAGAGGACCTACAGTTCGTGGTATGCCAGATTGGTGAGGTTTGAAGAATGGAAGCTGTAAAGCTGCTGGTCATTGGGCATGGCAAATTGGAAGTGGAAATCAGTAATTGGGAATGCAAACGTGTCGTTTGTGGACTGGTAGTGTGGCCTGAGAGTTAGAAGGAGGGTTGTTATTGAAGACCTCCTGAGCGACATCTCCATCCATCTTGGGGCCTCCTGAGCAGCATCGCCCGTTAGAGAAACCGAGTCCATTATATTATTTATGTTGGGTACATCAAAAGCTTCCAAAGAGTCCTTCCTGCATTACTTTTTAAATTTGTCCAAGAATACCCAAGAAATCCTGTGCACAACATCAGAAAACAATATATTCCATTTATTTTCTAATTTCTCAAGTACAACGGAGAAGGTTGCACATACAATATACATGGATTTTGAGGACATGGTTAGACAAGGACATGGTAAAACAATATAGTATAGGGGATTCAAACCAACATCACAAAGCTATGTGCTCATGTAGGAATACCAAATAAGCAAACACCAATTTTATCTGAGATACCTGGTCGTTTTTAACTTTGTATTTTACATCATATCGAAAAACTATTGTGATTTGAATGATATCAGTGTAAACTAGAAGGGCACTCGGTGGAGCGCATACCTCTCCCAGGCTGAATAGTTTACGTTTTGTATCCCACTGATAGACCGGATCTGCTAACCTGAACCAAAATCTAATGGGCTTGGTCTTGTCATCTAATCAACTCATCTACCAAGTTTTGTCATAAGCCATCCACAACTTTTTGAAATCTGCTATATATCATTTTTGCCCCATCTATATATTAATACTGAAGGACCAATGTTGTGCTCCTCCTAGCGGTCACGTCACGTTTTTCTCGGTACTGTGACCTGGACTGAAAGAAACATGGTACCTGCAAGAGTACCATGCAAGACAATTGCACATAGTAGCAATTGTCAAACTTCAACTCTGAAACAGAATAAACACTTTTCGTTTTACATTCGTTTACATGGCGACATGTGACGTCACCGCTGAGAGGCGTTGGGACGTCATGACATCATCGGTTATTCGCTGACGCCATTACGTCCGTCGTCAGAACGTTACTGTTGAGAGGTGTAATTACCAATTCCACTCCTCGGAAATAGCGTCTGCAATGTAAAATCCTCTTCTGCACATGGTGACTACCTCAGAATGTGAATTTGACACAAAAAACGTAACAAGAAACATTGTACAGTAGACGCCGCTTTATAAATCCACCATGGGACCACGCCGTTTGGATTTATTAACCGGCTGGATTTATTAAGCGGAGAACCTATTTTCAGCCACCTACTGGATAGATAAGACAAAAAGCGAATGTCGTTAAACACTGCTTTATGCTACAAAAACATTGATTTATCAAACGGTGACAAGGGGATTGTTCAAAAGAATCTCTCCAAGGTCGCTTGCTTGGGAGGAAAGGTTTTGCGCAAATGTTCCTTTATTGAATCCGTCACAGGGCGGAAATCGGGATGGGCAAAACCTGAGAGCTGCAGTCCCTGTCCAATTTGGCGAGTGCCGTCCGCATCTCTGCCGCTGTTGGCATCGGCTCGGGTTCGTCGTCGCTTTCTTCCCTTGGCTATTGGGATTCGGGGTCGGAGGGATTCGAGCGGCGGCGGGATTCGAAGTCCGTCATCAGTTGCTGTTGTTGGTTTTTTTTTTTTCACTCTGCGGCAGTGCATACTACATCAAGCTTTGGTTGAGACCGCACACGTGCCAATCAGGTGGATTTATTAAACGGCGGATTTCTCGATGTAAAATTCCGTTCCAACTCATTTTGGTCACAATCAGCGGCTGGATTTTATAACCATGGATATATAAAGTGGCGTCGGCTGTATCTTCTATCTATCTATCTATCTCTCAATATATTAATACTGAAGGACCAATTTTGTGCTCCTCCGAGCGGTCGTGTCACGTTTTTCTCGGTACTGTGACCTGGACTAAAAGAAACTTCGTACCTGTAAGAGTGCATCGCGCATCGTGGCAATAGTCAACTTTCAACGCTGAAGCAGAATAAACACTTTTTGTTGAGATGGGGGCGAGGAGTGAAGAGGCGGGGGGCAAGGTAAGCAAATTTTTGGGCGGAGGTAAGGAAATTGAAAGCAGGAAACAGGGGGAAATGGGGCGGGGGCTGGGTTGAATGAGGCAGAGTTGAGTGTGGGGGGTGGACAGGGGAGTGGGGGCCCGGGGGCAAGTGAGGCGGGGAATCAAAAGACGGGGGGCGGGGAGTGAAGAGGCGGGGCTGGGGTAATTACATTTTTGGGCGGGGGTAAGCAAATTGAATGGGGCAGGGGCGGAGGATGAGTAGGCGGGGGCAAGCACACCCTGTCCAGTCCATGTCCCTCGAGTATGTGTGAGCTGGTGAGGGTGGTTGAATGAACGGAATCCGTCTGTGACGGGGTTTCAGCTAGTTTTTATTTAATGGTGAACAATCACTTATAAAAAAATTTAATGAACTATCGTATCCGGATCGGGATCTTTACCAAATCTAATTATTTAGTCCTTGTCACACACCCAACGCGTCGACCAAATTTCGTCCGAATCTGTCCACAACTTTTTGAGATCTAACACTATATATCGTTTTTGGCCCCATCTCTCAATAGTGAGGAATCACTTAAAAAAATAAAATAATTCTCGTATCCAGATCCGGATTTGGATAATCACCAAAATCGAATCAATTCGCCGTGGTCACACACCCAACATGTTCACCAAGTTTCATCTGAATCCGTCCACAACTTTTTGAGATATCGTGTTGTATATCGTTTTTGGTCTGATCTCTCAATGGTGAAGAATTACTTTGATAATTATCAGATCCGGATCCGGATCTGGATCGTAACCAAAATTAAATAAATTCTTCATTGTCACACACCCAACGTGTCCACCAACTTTCGTCCGAATCTGTCCAACACTTTTTGAGATGTCCTGTTCATAGACAGACAGACAAATAAACAAAGAGATGACAGACAGGGGTGAAAACATAACCTCCATCCATCTTTGGTCCTCCCTCTTTTTTTGGGGGGGGTGTTTTGGGCCTAAATATTTTTTTATGTCCAGGGCCCCAAAAAATCTTAATCCACCTCTGTTCCCGCCTGTGCTTCTTTCTCCTGTTCCTACACCCATGAAACCACCCCACCCCTCCCTAAATTTTGTTTAAATGTATCCAGATTGTCCAGCCCTTGCGTTCTCCCCTTACGCTAATTGTTACCTGCATCCCTTGTTGTCCATATACCTTCAACCTCGGTCCTGCTATTGGCGTTTCCCTTTTATGCTGCTGTTCCCTTTGTTATGTTGTGTCCTGATCTGTTCTATGTCCAAACTCTTGTATGAGCCTCGACCATGTATTAAATAATATAAAAACTAAAGCATGTGAAAGCAACCCCAAGATTGGTCCTGAGAAGTGTCCGGTATACATCAGTATACCATGGAAAGATAAAGTTACGAAAATTAGAGGAATAAATCAGACATACGGTGTCCAAGACATATCTGGCTGTGCAACCAAGGGTGGTAGTCGCCTTTCGTTGACTGATCAGGTCAGGTCAGGCATGGGAGCATGAGCTGGAGCAGCACGTCACCGCAAACACTTTCCTTCAGTACTCCAGGGGCCTCCATCTGGCCACACACCAGGCAGATGCCTGACCCATCCCCATCTCCTTGAGATGTCAATCAACCTGCTGCAACCTCCAGTCATGTGATCACCCCTTTGGCTTCCCCCACCCACGAGGATCCCTTGCTGAGAAAATCTGGTGAGCAGGATCAGCTTCAGAAAAATGAGAAACATGTCCATACAGCCGCAGGTGATGCTCATGGACTATGCAGGTAACAAATCTCATCTGAGTCTATCTCAGAAAATGCTCGTTGGACCCAAAGTCTGACCAGCAATAGCCAGGGATTCTCCGAAGAGACCTGGTACTGAAGGAGTTAAGTCTCCATCTCTGATCCTTGGTCAGAGTCCAACTCTCACATCCATAGAGCAAGACTGGAAAGCACCAATGACCCAAAGACTCGGACTTCGGTCCTCCTGCAGAGGTACTGACAGCACCACACACCATGATCCAGTAAACCACTACTCCCCAGGCCTGAACCCAGTCATCTAGCAACTGCTGTCTCACAAAATGCGGAGACAAGAATATCACTGCCAAGGTAAGTGAATCTCTCCGCAACCTCAACATCCTCACCACAAACAGACACAGACAGGACAGCAGCATCCAAGATGTCATTGAAAGTGTGGATCTTAGTTTTGACCAAGGAAACCCGCAATCCCAGCAGCTCCAACTCCTCATTCAACACCTCGAGGGCCCCCCAAAAGGATATCTAAAGTCTCCGCAAAGATGACTGCATCATCTGCAAAATCAAGGTCAGAGATCTTGACATTCCCAAACGATGCACCGTAGCTTGACCTCTCTGACATCATCCCTATAATCCAGCCCATACAAGTGCTGAAAAGTGTGGGGGCCAGTACACACCACTGAAGAACTCCAGTAACAACTGGAAATAAGTCAGAGATGGTACCACCACACTTCACAGCACTCTCAGTACCAGAGTAGAGTTCAGACATCAGATCGATCAGCTTTGGTGGCACCCCACGAAGACCAAGAATCCTCCAGAGGACATCCCGATTCACTGAATCGAACGCTTTACAGAGATCAACATAGGCTGCAAGCTGCCCCTGCCAAAACTCTCATCTGCGTTCGGTGAGGACCCGAAGAGCAAGTATACGGTCAATCATTGACCTCTTTGGTGTAAAGCCTGACTGCTCTGGACGCTGGTGCTCAAGCAGATGGTAGTGAACCCTATCAATAATTATCTGAGCAAAGACCTTGCCCAGCACTGAGAGCATAGTCACCCCTCGGTAGTTGTTGCAGTCTTGGCGATCACCCTTCCCTTTCCAGAGAGGGACAACAAGGCCCCTCTTTCAATCAGTTGGGATGATGCCTGTGTTCCAGGCAGAGCGCAGAACTGCATGCAACGACACGAGTGCAGCATTTCCACCAGCCTTGAGAAGTTCAGCATGGATGCCACAGATCCCTGGAGCTTTACCCCGTTTCATTCGGTTCACCGCAGCCCGTGTTTCCACAAGCGAAGCTGGACCACAGTTGATTGGAGGGTCAGCAACAGGGATTGTAACACCCCTGACGTCCAACTCGACAGCTGGTGGATCAGCTTGGATGAACGCAATGCGTGAATTCCCCTGTAAGCAGGACGAGAATCCCTTGACCACAGGTGATGCTCTACTCCCTCACAGATTCCTTGCACATGGGCCTCCTTGTCCACCCTTAGCGTACTTTCAGTTTTACGCCTCAGCTCCCTGAATAGCTCAGCTCTGCCATTCAGCCTGGCCCTGCGACTCTGGTATCCTTTGATACTGGTCAATGGTATCCTTTGAGGTCAATGGTGTCCCTTGAGAGACAAAATTCTTCTTTGCCCTGCGGTGAGTTCCAAGACATCCACCGGTAACATCAAGGACGGTGGTCTTGAAGGCACTCCACAACTCTTCAGGACCCCCCAAAGCACCCAGACCTCCCAAATCTCCACTCAGCCTGTTCGCAAACTCCTCAGCTGCCCTCTCATCCTTGAGCTTGCAAACATACAGCCAAGGCTGGGATGGTACAATTCTCCCGGATTTAAGGTGCAGCTTCAGAGTTGCTACAACAAGCCGGTGGTCAGTATTGAGGAACTAAGCACTCCGTTGGACCCTGCAGTTCTGGATCATCCTCCAGTGACCATCAACGAGGACATGGTCAATTTCCTTTGCCACACCACCAGCATTGGAATACCAAGTCCAGCGATGAGCTTGTGGGTGCTGAAACCATGAATCGGCCACCCTAAGTCCATGACTTCTTGCAAGGTCAAGGAAGTTAGTGCTATTCTGGTTCATAGTTCCTGACCCATGGGGACCAACACATGTCTCATAACCATCCCTCTCAGTTCCAGTTGATGCATTGAAATCCCCCAAGACTAGAAGTGTATCTCGTCTGGGGCACTGATCAACCCCAGACTGGAGCGTGGCGTAGAATGCATCCTTCACGGTGAGATCACTCGCCTCAGTCGGAGCATAAACAGAGACCAGGGAAATGACACCTAAGGAGTTTTGAATCCTTAGTCTCATAATACGCTCGTTGACCGGTGTTACCTCAATTATCATTGGAGTCAACTTATTGGACACAGCTTCAGCAACTCCTTGAGTATGGTAACCATCAAAGTGACCAGACCAATAGTAGGTGGAGGAGATGCGATTAAACACATTTCTTGATGGATGCAATAAAGGCGAATTCAGAGAATGGAGAGAAGAAACACTGTAACAGTTGGATTTTTTAGGCAAGGTATGAAGGAGAGGTCGAATTGAGAGCAGTCTGTTTAGATAGTAGAAGAGTAGTGCTTTATGATACAGTAAAAGTACCACACGTGTGAAAGAGGAAGATGAAGCATTATAAGAGATCGTTTTTATCATTATTATTATTATTGTTTGAGAGAGTTTTCATCAGATTAGGTCATCGAAGTGTTGTAGACAAAATCGTGAGGTGAATGGTGAAATTGTATCGGTAAACACAGGGGGTGTAAACAGATCACGTGGTTACGGGAGAAGTACTTGGCTCTGGGAGGTGTATAGTTAAAAGTGAAATAATATATTTTAAATAAGGATTGCGTAACATTCAGAAAAGGGAAGGTTGAAGTAAAATCGTGGAAGTGTGTGGTGAATTTGGAACTGTAAACGCAGTGCTGCTGGGTCGATGGATGGAGAGAGAGAGAAAGAAAGAGAGAGAAAGAGAAAGAGAGAGAAAGAGAGAGAAAGAGAGAGAGAAAGAGAGAGAGAAAGAGAGAGAGAAAGACAAAGACAAAGACAAAGACAGAGACAAAGACAGAGACAAAGACAAAGACAAAGACAAAGACAAAGACAAAGACAAAGACAAAGAGAAAGAGAAAGAGAAAGAGAAAGAGAAAGAGAAAGAGAAAGAGAGAGAGAAAGAGAGAGAGAAAGAGAAAGAGAAAGAGAAAGAGAAAGAGAAAGAGAAAGAGAAAGAGAAAGAGACAGAGACAGAGACAGAGACAGAGACAGAGACAGAGACAGAGACAGAGACAGAGACAGAGACAGAGAAAGAGACAGATAGATATACACAAAAAGAGAGAGAGAGAGAGAGAGAGAGAGAGAGAGAGAGAGAGAGAGAGAGAGAGAGAGAGAGAGAGAGAGAGAGAGAGAGATTTTAGGTCCTTGTATTGCAAAAGAAAGTATAAAAAGATTTTTTTTTTTTTTTAAATCAATACAACAAGTTTTTCAATAAACCCACAGAACAAAGGAAAAGATAATCTACAAGAATGGAAAAAAAGAAGAAAACAATTCATTTTAAAGTAATCGATGAGCATTAACAACAAGAGAATTTATACAAACGGATGCTCCAATTGTAAATTTTAAAAATAATACATTCGACTTCGAGAAATCCATCAATCAAAACAGAACAAAAAGGAAAAAGAACACTATCGTAGTCCAAAAGACATACAATACCACGAAGGAAATTACATACACATTTCTAATTCATTCTCATTAATCTTACACATTTTTCCAACACACCAATTTTCAACAAATCCATTAATATTTGCATTATTACTATAGTAATTAAATTCCAGTTTTAGCCTTGTTGAAACCAGGGATTGAAACTACAGGATCACATTACATTGCTCTGGTGGTTTTCCTTTAATTTTTGCTTTTCGAGACAAGTAAATTGCTAGTTTAGCCTCCAACAATACATAATTCAAAAACAAAATTAACTTTTCATCTGCCGAAGCGACTCGAAGCCCAAAGATAAAAACCCGGAGGGAAAACCGAACATTTACTCGATCGAATACGTTCTTCAGTAGAAGAAAAAGAGCACACACACAATTGTATTGTTACGAATTCGCCCCGCCAGCGTGCGAGCGGCCGCTTTCCACTAATAGAAGCAGCTCGCCCACCGGACGGACAATTCAGTCGTGACCTTCCGGAGCAACGCCAGAACCCTGTCACGGGTGGGTCTTCAACCCCACCACGGCCTAGCCAATTTTCTACCCGCGCAGGATAGGGTCAATCACCGAATCTCAATATACCTAAGTACCCGTGTGGAAAGCTAACCGGGAGACCGTACCTCGGCGGTACGGCAGGTCGGCTTGGACACAAACTGCTGACGCGGTCCGTTCCGTTCTGCAGTGATAACCGAGCGGGTATTATCGCCCGACCTCGCCGGATCAGATTCTATTTAACGGGTATTTAAAACCCAACTATTTATTCCGCGATGCACGATGGCATTTCAATGTGGTGAAAGGAGGACGTGACGAACGGGGTACATTTGAACCAAGCACATTTATTCTCAATTTACACACGACACGTATGCAGGCAAAGCATACTCGAGACGGGGACAAAGACACGAGCAAGGCAAACAAAGCAAGGGAAAGCACTACGACCGAATAAAAGCAATACTCATTTACAGGCACTTAAGCAGTTTTACTTATGGACACGGTGCCACATCATTCACACAAAAGAAGAGAAAAGACCACCCCCACAGACAGGGGGGTCAGACTGGGCCCGTGGGCTTTTATGGCGTGGGACTTGGCTGACTGAATGGGTCCCACGAGACTGACGCTGGTTACCTGCACCCTCGTGGTGCGACGGTCGGCGAGCTCTCTCCGGCACTCTCCTCCCGACTGCGCGGCAGAGCTGGTCCTCCACACACAACCCTCACGACTTTGCACCCAGAGGGAAAGGCAGCACCTCATCGATGTCCGCCCCAGAAGGCGAAACCACCAAAGCCCCGATCCACACGTGCTTGAACCACACCAGCTTGAAAGAAAAAAAGACCAAGACAAAAGACAAAGACCCCGTGCGCGAAGCTCGCGTCTTGTCCGCCTTACATCTCCCGGGGCTCAGCGCTTCGCTCCTCCCCGTTTTCGGCTCCGCCTCCCTTCGAGCTTCTTCGAGAAACTTCTCGAAAAGGGGCGTGCCTCCATTCCCAGCGCCCCATTCCACGAACCGACCAATGGTTAGGTGGCAAAGGTGGTTAGGTAGTTGGTGATCGTGGTTGTGGAATTGGTGGCGTGGTTGGCGTTGTGGTTAAGGGGAGCGATATTGGTTGTTGTAATGGTGGTGGAGATGTGGTTGATTCAAAATAACAATAGAAAAAGAAAAACACTACCTCAAAGGATCACAGCCCTGTGACACGAATAAATCCCATTAAACAACGGTGGGGAAACTTAACTGAACACAGACTTACCGGAATAACTGAATAAGGAACCTTTATGGTGTTCTGCGAATTTCCACAGCCGTAACAGTATGCAATCAAAATACCCCTGAAACACATCTTCAGTGGTGTTACAGAAGGGACAGAGAACTGACAGTAATATCTACACGGTTTACAAAAAGGTTTGTCGGTAATGCCTCATGAACAAGTCTCCATTGTAGATCACCTGACCTTTTTGTTTTGGGTGTGTAATACATCGATTTCCATTCAGGTTCAGAAGTGGCGATATCCGGTAACAAGGCTTTCCATCTTCTTACTCCTGCTGTCGGAGTGTTTACATTGATAACCGAAAGGCAAGACTGATAGATAAAATTGCTCTCGAGGTTGCCAAAGTGAAAAGAACGACACCCGGCTTGAGACAGAGCAGGACTGGTGAAACTAACCAGTAAATTAGGAATTGAAGGATTATGGGATACCCATTTCACCTCAGTACTCCACTTCAAACCAAGTCTAAAGGATGTGCGTATAACTTCAACAAGTACTTGGCTTACAACTCTTATTGACCTGGTACCGGTAATCTCAGCGATTTCCTTGGCAGATTTCCAGGCATGATTGGAAGAGTCACGAAGATGCCAAACATTTTTGATACCACTTGTAATTAAGTTTTGGGGAAAAAACCGACTTTTGGGAACATTCGGAAAAAGTGGGTTCAGAAACAAGGGTTCTCCCACAAACATTTCAACATCATACGACTCCTTCTGGCGGGTCACCACTACGGCTTGCCAAGCATTTAGTAGACTTTCATAAAACAGAGGGAGGTGAGACGCATCAACTTTTTGAGGCTCCATCAAAAACAGCTCAAGGCCGTAACCGAGCGTTCCAACCTGTCTCAGAATTTGTTGTGTTGTGGGGCGCCAGGGCAGTTTTTTTTACATTGAGCAGTCGCTGGATTGATTTCAGCCGAAAGGCCATCAGTCGACATTTCACGTCAATGAGCCCTTGGCCACCTCCAGACAGGGGTCGACAAAGTACATCCCACCTCAACCAGTGATGACCTCCCCAAAAGAAATTAACAAGTATCCGCTGAATATCCTTTAGTAAGCTGTCCGGTGGCTGTAGGCAGATGAATCTATGCCACAAGACAGAGGCGACTGAGGTGTTAACAATCAGTATACGGTCTCTGAAGGACATTTGTGGAAGGAAACGTTTCCATTTTTGCAAATGTTTGGTCACGTCATCTATCATTCCTTCCCAATTCATGAGAGAATACTGGTAAGGACCAAGGTAAACCCCAAGATACTTGACCCCTTCTCTTTCACAACTTAGACCTTTGGGAAGTGAGTGAGGTGGTGCCAAAGGAGGCCAACCGGATGCACGAGTGACAGAAGACACCCACAAGGCTTTGCTCTTTTGCCAGTTGACCTTCAAGGATGAAGCCCGATGAAACATTCGTAGGGATTCGAGGAGAGTGGTTAGGTCTTGATCGTTCCTAATTATTACGCAGATATCATCAGCGTATGCAGATACTATGATATGGTGCTCCTCTGGGGAAAGTACAAAGCCAGAGAGTGAGAGTCTTAGATTAATGAGAAGTGGCTCGAGTAAAAGGCTAAACAGTAACCCTGACAACGGATAGCCTTGCCGAACGCCCCTCTGAACCTGAAAAGGAGAACAGAGAAAATTGTTTACTTTGCATAAGTTTGATATATTGTTGTATAATAATAATTCAACCAAACATATAAACTTTTCACAAAAACCAAATTTTTGCAAAACGTGAAACATGTAGGTGTGATCAACACTGTCAAAGGCCTTTTCAATGTCTAACAAAAGTAGTCCAACGCCGTCTTCCTTAAGGCCACAATCAATCAAATCTCTGATTAAGAAGATGTTGTCAGAGATTGATCTTCCTGGAATACAGTAACTCTGATCAGCATGAACAACAGTTCCAATTACACTCTTCAGCCGATTGGCAAGAAGTTTGGACAAAATTTTATAGTCCGAGCACAGCAATGAAATGGGACGCCAGTTCTCGACCCGCCGGATATCTCCGCTTTTAGGGAGGAGGGAAACCACCGCTCTTCTACAGCTGAGAGGCAATATGCCAGATCGTACGCTTTCTTGCAGGACCAGCAGTACTTCTGGACCTAAAATGTCCCAAAACGCTGTAAAAAAAAAAAACTGGAAGGCCATCAATCCCAGGAGTTTTTCCATATTCAAGGCTACTCAGAGCTGTACCGAGTTCCTCCAGGGTGGGCGGCACTTCAAGACATTGATGCTGGTCACAACTCAAAACAGGAACATGAGTGGTCAATTTCACATCAATATCTTTGTTCACGGATTTATCCGCAAATAATTTAGAAAAGAAACCTTTTACAAGCATTCTTACAATACCCTCATTTTTTGTGTAATGTTCCCTGTGGTATGTATCAGGGAAACAATCCGCCTTTGGGACTTCTTAAAACCTTCCGACCGAAAAAAACTTTTTGTTAGTGTCAGAAAACTTCACATTTTGAATCCTAAGTCTGACTGACATCCCCATTACTCTCTCGTGATTCAGTTTTCTTAGATATGCTTTTTTTTTTTTCCAGTAATAACTTAATTTTCCTACCACTTTGAGATTCGGCTAATTCTCTCTCTAAATGCAAAATTTCAGTTTCGAAAAGTCAAACCTCAATTTTATTCATACTTGTGGAGAACGACTTAAAACAATGGCAAAAAACACGGATTTGGGTTTTAGCATTGTCCCACCATAACTGAATAGAAGAGTAGAAAAATTTTCTATGAACAAGTGTTTTCCAAAAACAACGAAATGCTTCAGTAAAAGAGCAATCTTCTAATAGGCGAGTATTGAAAGTCCAAGATGCACTTTTATGAACCAACCGAGAAGAAGATAGGCCAAGCACTACCAGGTGGTGATCAGAGAAACCGGAAGAGAAATGTTCACAAGATACCAGTACATTTCTGTACGTAGAATTTATATACCATCGATCAAGTCTAGCGAGCGTGATCAACCCGTTAGCACACCGGCACCACGTGTATTGAGAGACTGTCGAGTGCTGTATGCGCCATGCGTCAAGCAGACCAAGTGATGTGAAACGAGAGATATCTTTATGCGCTTCGGGATGTGGTTCTTGTGTGTTTCTATCTAGATTTGGTTCAAACGTACAGTTAAAATCTCCTCCAATACAAACACAATGATCAAGAGGTATCACGTGAAGATAATTAGCCAAACGTGTGAAAAAATCTTTACGAGCTACACTGCTACTAGGAGCATATACATTGAGTAAGGTGAGGTGAGATCCTCGATAAACCAACTCCAAGGATGCCAAGTGCCCTTTAACTATTTCATGGAAAGTACAAGAGTCGGGAACAAACCCTGGACGAAGCAAAAACGCCACTCCCGCAGAAACAGAGGACAGATTGCTAAAGAAACACTGTCCTTTATTAAGACGAAGCCAATCAGACTGTGCAGTCTCCGTTATATGTGTTTCTTGCAATAAGCAGACATCAATATGTTTCTGAAACACTAAGTTCTTCACTTGGACCCTGTGTAAATGGTTGGCACCACCTCCATTGATGTTTAAGGTGCCACACAACACTTTTCTTTTCATCCTATATCGAGGAAATTTGGCTGCTGTTGTGAACATTCCGTTCTCACTTTGGTAATAAGTTTCCTTAGCCTCTGAGTTCGAGGTTTTGTCATTCCAAAATCTTCGTGCTTTTTAATTATAAATCTTGCCGTTTGCAGGAAGGCAGGCAAGTCAGGAAAATGTTTCTGAATGTTGACTTTCCGCTGCCGAAACGTCTCATTTAGAAAGCTCACAATGCGCTGTGGAGATACTTCAGAGTGATCAGATGACGAGTGGGACAGATCCGCCACCTCTATGCTATCCTCTGAATCAGACAATCCAGATACGAACCCGTCAGGTTCACAAAATTCACTCTGATCTTTTATCACCTCATTTAGGAGCGATTCTAAGGGATCTACCGGGAGATGTGGAGTACCTATTCGCGAACACCGATTTGCACTCTCCTCGACCTGAGATACAACTGCTAAAGCGTCCTCTTGTACCTCTTCATCGGGTACCTCTACCGGGGTCACGGAGACTGTATTCTGAATACTTGTGGTGAGACTATGAGGAGTCAAAACACTATTTAGTTCAGGCTCTGGAAAAGTTGTTGTTGGTGATGATTCATCCCTACGTTCTGCAGACGTTTCACCACCAATAACCAACTCAGTTTCACCACCGTTTGAAGGAACATTGCCACATTGCATTTTTTGGATTATACTCTCGTCTTGAGGTTCCTCAGTTACTACCTTACTCGTATCCAGTACGACGACCTTGGAGGAACTAGTGGATTCACGCGAAGTAGATGCTTTAGGTTTCTTTTTCATCCTCGCCAAGCAAGGAAACGGTATCATCGGAAACATTTGCGATACTGGCCGTCACCTCCTCACGAGGTATCACCTCTGTCACCTCCTCACGAGGTATCACCTCTGTCACCTCCTCACGAGGTATCACCTCTGTCACCTCCTCACGGGGAATCACCTCTGTCACCTCCTCACGAGGTATCACCTCTTCTGTCCCACGAGGTTGACGGTCATTACCGATTTTACAATCGACATCGACATGTCCCGATTCTCCACACCTTGCACAATGAGCTTTGGGACAAAATCTCTTTAAATGCCCAAAGTTCCCACAATGAAAACACGTTCATGTCGCCGATGAAGCAAACATGTGGTAATCGCGATCGTCGATTCTAACCTTGAGGGAAACCTTCAATCCCGTGTCGTCTCCACGGTCCGGGAGCTTCATGTTCACCTGGCGCCGGAAACTCCTCACGTCATCACGTGGTTCGCCTTTCATGGCGACACCCAAGGGGGATCATGGAGATTGTGGAAACGATCGTTCCATAACGAGACAAAGATGGACAGAATGTTTTCACTCGGCACGAATGGAGGACAATTTTCGTTGCGGGGACATCAATGGGGGGGGGGGGGACGCCATCACGAAACGACCACTCTGTGTGGATAAACGGCGCTCACGACGTCGTGAACAAAACGTTCATCCGACACGAAAACTACCACTTTCTGGTTCGTACGTGACGCGGCCCGAACGTGGTCAACACCGACAACATCGCCGACCGCCACGACGATCTGTTCGGTGAGACACCCATTGGGGGGGACACAAACCAGGCCGTTCTTTCTGGTCAGCGCTTCGTACACAACATCACGCTGCGGACGAGCGGCCGCCATGTTTTACACACACGACGCGCCACGTCCTCCTCACTCAGGAGGGGGAAGTTACAAAAACACTCAAACTTTTCCGAACCTTGGGAAAGGGAGCGCTGAGTGAACAAAATAAGGAAAGATAAGCGAAATAAAAAAGCAAAATAAAGATTTAAAACGAAAAAGTTTTTAGATTTTGAGAACGACGAACAGGGCACCGCCCGGAAAACCGACGATACCCTGACGAGTGGCGGGACGAGCTCTCTCTCCTCTACACAGAGGGGAAACACGGAGAACAACCCACAAACATAACACGAACACAGAGGGGAAAACACGGGGAACAACCTACAAACATAACACGGACACAGAGGGGAAACACGGGGAACAACCCACAAACACAACACGAACACAGAGGGGAAACACGGGGAACAACCCACAAACACAGAGGGGAAACACGGGGAAGAACCCACAAACATAACACGAACACAGAGGGGAAAACACGGGGAAGAACCCACAAACACAACACGAACACAGAGGGGAAACACGGGGAAACAACTCACAAACATAACACGAACACAGAGGGGAAACAAGGGGAACAACCCACAAACATAACACGAACACAGAGGGGAAACACGGGGAACAACCCACAAACATAACACGAACACAGAGGAATGAGATGGGGAGTGTGGAAACAAAAAAAAAACAGCACAACGGAGGACGGGTACTCACGACACGAAGCAAGCAGCCGCCATGACAGTCCACACAACGTACTGTTACGGCTGTGGAAATTCGCAATACACCATAAAGGGTCCTGAGATCAGTTATGACGCCAAGTTCATGTGCAGATAGTTCCCCACCGTTGTTTAAAGGGCTTTCGTGTGATTCATCGGGCTGCAACTCTTTGAGATAGCCGTTTTTCTTTTTCTATTGTTATTTTGAACAAACCTCCATGCAAGCAACAAGCCGCGTTGAAAACCGTCGAACGAAAAAGGGAACCAAAAGAGTTCCGATGGGCGCGCGGATTTTTCCCGCCTGTTTCTCTGAGGAGTGTGACTGAGGAAGGGGGAGGGCAGCTCGCCGCCGATTGGTGGATGAACAACGTGAGGCGGTCGGGGTGAGGGAACACCCCTTTTCGGGAACCTTCTCGAAGGGAGGTGGAGCCGAAAATGGGGAGGAGCAAAGGGCGGAGTCCCGCGCTATACAAGGCGCTCCGCGCACGAGGTCCAGGAGCTCTCTGTCTGGGTCATTGATGTCATTCTCTCTCTGGTCCATGAGCTCTGTCTGGGTCGTCGACGTCATTCTCTCTCTGGTCCATGAGCTCTCTGTCTGGGTCGTCGACGTCATTCTCTCTCTGGTCCATGAGCTCTCTGTCTGGGTCGTCGACGTCGTTCTCTCTCTGGTCCATGAGCTCTCTGTCTGGGTCGTCGACGTCGTTCTCTCTCTGGTCCATGAGCTCTCTGTCTGGGTCGTCGACGTCGTTCTCTCTCTGGTCCATGAGCTCTCTGTCTGGGTCGTCGACGTCGTTCTCTCTCTGGTCCATGAGCTCTCTGTCTGGGTCGTCGACGTCGTTCTCTCTCTGGTCCATGAGCTCTCTGTCTGGGTCGTCGACGTCGTTCTCTCTCTGGTCCATGAGCTCTCTGTCTGGGTCGTCGACGTCGTTCTCTCTCTGGTCCATGAGCTCTCTGTCTGGGTCGTCGACGTCATTCTCTCTTTCATCCATGAGCTCTCTGTCTGGGTTGTCGACGTCATTCTCTCTCTGGTCCATGAGCTCTCTGTCGGGGTTGAGTGCTTCTCTCTCTCTCTCTCTCTCTCTCTCTCTCTCTCTCTCTCTCTCTCTCTCTCTCTCTCTCTCTCTCTCTCTCTCTCTCTCTCTCTCTCTCTCTCTCTCTCTCTCTCTCTCTCTCTCTCTCTCTCTCTCTCTCTCTCTCTCTCTCTCTCTCTCTCTCTCTCTCTCTCTCTCTCTCTCTCTCTCTCTCTCTCTCTCTCTCTCTCTCTCTCTCTCTCTCTCTCTCTCTCTCTCTCTCTCTCTCTCTCTCTCTCTCTCTCTCTCTCTCTCTCTCTCTTTTCGACGTCATCAACTCTCTCGGTTGGGGTCGAGTGCTCCTCTCTCTTGGTGGCCAGGGTCGAGCTCACTCTCTCGCTCTCTGTCTGGGTCGTCGACGTCACTCTCTCTCTGGTCCTGAAGCCCCTTCTGCCCTTCCATCCTTTCTTGCTCGGTTGTGGGTCGTGAAAGCACCAGCAGCAATGCCGGAGAGAGCTCACTGACCAGGCCAGGGGCCCGAGGACAGACGCGGCTACGCAAGGCCGTGGGGAGTCGACGTCGCGACCTGCCCACCGTCGCGCCATGAGGGCACGGGTAAGACCCTTCGGTCTCGCGGGCCATTTCGGTCATCCATGGCCCACGACCATAAAGGTTTACGAACCCCGTCTACCCCCTTGCCTATGAGAGGGGTTTTCTTTGCTTTTGTATGACTGCTGTGGCGCTGTGTCCCTATAAGTAGACCTGTGTAAGTGACTGTACTCTGTGGTATTCGGTGGTAACGCTTTCTATTTGTTTCTTGTACATTGCATGACTGCCTTGCTTCTGTATACGTGTTGTTGTAAATAAATGTCCTTGTGTGAAATGTATCCCGTTCGTCGTTTTTTTCCCTTTTGAAAGTGCCATCTTGAATCGCGGAATAAATTAGTAGTGGGTTTTGAACACCCAGGTAAAGAAGAGAATCTGATCCGTCGAGGTCTGCGATAACACCACTCGGTTATCACTGTAGCACGGAACGGACCACTTAAGCGGTTCGTGCCCTCGGCCGACCTGCGGTGAGGTAAGATCGCCCGGTCGACTACTCGCGCAGGTACTTAGGTAGGTCGAATTTGGCGAGCAACCCTATCCTGCGCGGGTGGGCAATTGGCACGATCATGGTGAGGTTAAACCCCCACCCGTTACCGGCTCCTGGCGGTAGTTCCAGGAGGGTCACGACTGAATTGTCCGTCCGGCGGGCGATGCGGCTGCTATTAGAGGTACGCGGCCGATAGCACGCCAGAATTCGTAACAGTACCAACGGCCAGCAGGGAGAGAGGGAGAGGGAGAGAGGGAAGGGGGGGGAAAAAGAGAGAGGGAGAGAGGGAGAGGGGGAGAGAGAGAGAGAGAGAGAGAGAGAGAGAGAGAGAGAGAGAGAGAGAGAGAGAGAGAGAGACAGAGAGAGACAGAGAGAGAGAGAGAGAGAGAGAGAGAGAGAGAGAGAGAGAGAGAGAGAGAGAGAGAGAGAGAGAGAGAGAGAGAGAGAGAGAGAGAGAGAGAGAGAGAGAGAGAGAGAGAGAGAGAGAGAGAGAGAGAGAGAGAGAGAGAGAGAGAGAGAGAGAGAGAGAGAGAGAGAGAGAGAGAGAGAGAGAGAGAGAGAGAGAGAGAGAGAGAGAGAGAGAGAGAGAGAGAGAGAGAGAGAGAGAGAGAGAGAGAGAGAGAGAGAGAGAGAGAGAGAGAGAGAGAGAGAGAGAGAGACGTGGTTACAGGAGGTGTGGAGATCGAAAGGAAACAAGGAAGATTATTATTTTTTGAAGAACAGGTAAGATTCGGGAATGGCAGGTTGTAGGAAGAAGTCGTGAAGTGGTGAGAGAGGATCAGCTCAGTAGCATGACGATGGTGTGCCGGTAGGAGGAAGAAGAAGAAGGATCGAGACTCGTGAGTGTGCTCGGAGAAAGGTCGTTTTTTTTTGTTTTTTTTTTTATTTAAGACAAGAAATAGAGTATTTAGTTGGGAGTAATGGGGGGACGTTGGGTAGAGTGGGGAAGATAGAAATTGAAGGTAATGGAGAGAAAATACAAATAAACACGATCATACACTGAGGGGAAGGATGGGTAGGCCTCAAGCACCCGGTAAGACAGGGTCGACGAAAACTCACAAAATAGCACGATTTTTGAAACAAAACCGAACTAGGAACACACAGTAACATGTAGGTGAGAAAATAAACAGTTAAAATGGGACAGATAACGACCGGAAAATAACTTTGAGATCGTCAGCAGAGAGCCCTGAAAAAGACCTGGTGACGCTCCAAACCCAGAACTGGAAGTTTTTTTCTTCACCGATCTTCTTCAAATTTGGCACACAGATAAGGAATGATGGCTTACATATGCACGTCATTTATTTTCGAGATCAGATCCAATATGGCCGACTGGCGGCCATTTTGGTACTTACGCAATCTTGCCCAATCATACGCAATCTTCCATATCATATGACCACTCAAGTGAGTTACGCATACACATAAATCTTGTAAATATGGGCTAGCCACTTAACTCTGGACAGCAAAATTACTAAAACCACAGGGGATAGGACATTTTATGTCTTTTCTCCTTGTTTCATATGCAGCCTGCAGCTGCTGGTTGCATCATTGCTGGGAGCACAACTATTCTGCTGATGTTTCCAGTCAGCTGGTACTGCACTCATTTTGCTGACCTTGGAAGGATGACAGGCTGAGTCAACCCACCTGGTGTTATTTATCAGCAAGACCGGCCACCTGCCCAGCTGATTTCAAAAGGACTTTTTATAAATCCCTCCACACACACTTAAAATATTGCTCAAGTGGAAGTGTGTCATCTTCTGAACTGTCTGGTCCTGGATAACATTCTTAGTGGAACTAAAACGAAACTAGTGATTGACCCGGGCAAGATTGCGAAAGTACCAAAATGGCTGCTAGTCGGCCATATTGGATATG
>NC_140972.1:24613044-24713044 GCF_056783735.1 Eptatretus burgeri
AAGTTGTTTCCACAGGTGGGGGAAAGAGGAATTAATGAGTTAGGGTGACCAGTTTTGCAAAAGATTGATATATTGCACGACATTTAGGATGTTTTCCTTTTTTAAAAAATGGAACAGGAAAGTGTAGGAGAAGGGTTAGACCTATAGTCATGAAGACCAACCTGCTATAAATTGAGAACTAGTCTTGTACATGGAGAATGAAGAACTAGTCTTGTACATGGAGAATGAATAACTAGTCTTTCAGGTGTCCCGTGTTGGAAGATGGGTGGAAAATGGATGAAATCAACAGGAAGTTGATTGAAGTATGCTCACCACCACAGGAAGTAAGGGTTGTTGATTGCAGTAGCTAACCGCCGTGGGAAGCAAAGGACGTTGATTGATGTGTGATAACTACCATGGAAAGCAAGAAACAGACGTTTCAGGCATAAACCCTTCGTCAGAGCGTTTCAAGCGTTAACCGTATCCTTACTTTCAACAGTGGTAAGCAATCAATCGACGTTCTGTTTGATTTAATCCATTTTAGCATCACCGCCATCACACATAGATTTGCATTGTAAAAATTGCTGCAAAAGGATTTTCATAAAAGCCATACATTGTATAGAGAATAAGGTAAAATATTGTGTTTTAATTCAATCCAAGGTTTGTTCAAAGATCGTACGAGGCATTCGCATGAAGGTAACTTATTTTGCCAACCAATTACATTGGGTGATAATTACATCCATAGCCTGCTTTGAAGACAAAATTAATGAAAACAAGAGCGAGAGTTGCTTTGCAATACAGTAAGTCTCCTACCGATGTGATATTTTCTAAGTCCAAAAAAGGGCATAACTAAGAAAAATGGATGAAACTCCCTGAAACTTGAACTTGTTCTGTAACTTATAATAAAGCCATGTACCAAGTTTCAGTTGAATATGTTAAAGAGGATGGGAAAAAGGCTGAAAAACACACAGGTGAGATGGACAGATGGAGAGCAAACCTATAGTCCTCTCCAGTGAAACTGGTAAGGGACTAATAAGGGGAGGAGGACAAGACCAAACGAGAAAGAAGGGCACTTGGTAGAGCGCATGTCTCCGCCAGGCTGATTAGTTTTTCGTTTTGTATCCCAATGAGAGGCCAGATCTGGATTCAGACCTGAACTAAAATTTAATCTGCTTGTTCTCATCACCTAACCAACTCATCCCCCAAGTTTTGTCCAAATCCATCCATAACTTTTTTTCAAATATTGTGCTATATATCGATTTATCCCGATCACTTAATGGTGAAGAATCACTTAAAAAAACATTCTCGGATCCTGACCCAGATTCGGATCTTCACCAAATTCGAAAAAATGATTCCTTGTTGCAGACCCAACATGCCCACCAAGTTTCGTCTGCATCCGTCCACAACTTTTTGAGCTATCTTGTTCACAAACAAACAAACAGACAGACAGGGGTGAAAACATAACCTTCATCCACCTTCGGTGGTGGAGGTAAAGAGAGAAGGCAAGAGATTGAAGGGACCACCAACCTACCTGTATGGAGTGAGAGAGAAGGAAAGTCAGGATTCAGACTTGCAGCATGCCAATGGCCGTGGCCTTGGACTCCATGGCCTTAATAGTCAGGTGGATGAGCAAATTTACCATTACAGAGTGGATACATTTGGCACAAAGCTTCCTTTGGGCATATTAGTCAATTTAGCCTTGGAGCTTTCCTGAATATTTTCAGGGTTTTTATGAAATATACTAAAATCCAAGATGGCTGACGTAAATGTAAAAATATCACGAATTTCAGGTTATAGGGACCATGATTAGGCCTCATAGTTTCCAAGATAGGGGTTTTGGGGTCATTGAATCTGTTTTTGACATAACAATACGACTGATACCCGACGTCATACTACTGTTACCCTAATAATATGATGTACTACTGCATTTTCCTGACTCGAAACACCCGCTCCCTTTAGGAGAATTGGCAAGTCGACCCCCCTCCCCCCCCTACAATGGGGGAGGGGGGTTACCATGGGTACTACCAACACGTTTGCAAAATTTGGTGATCTGGCCAGCCCTGTTTTTTGTCTATGATTTTCAGACATACACTATGTACAAACATACAGATAATTTTATTAGTTAATACTAACAGGGTACCCAGCATTGCCCGGTGCTGTTCTAAACCTGTTGGCATGTTGAAGAAGTCAAATTATTTTTCTCTATTTTTAGGAGGGGCCTAAAACGCTTCCCTACACCCACGAAGGAATGGGGTCAGGAATCATTTAATATTACCTTTTATAGAGCTACAGAGGATTAGACACCACATAGCGATTAAAAAAACACAAACAAATTTCTTTCAAAAAAGTTTTGTTGCCTAAAACACTTCCCAGCACTCACTGATGAACCTCTGAAAGTTTGACGAAGATCTGTTTGGCCATCTCTGAGAAAAATGGTCACACACACACACACACACACACACACACACACACACACACACACACACACACACACACACACACACACACACACACACACACACACACACACCTGTCTGAAAGCGCAGATAGTAGGATGACCATCCATTTTACAATAAACTTACACACTTTATTGGTACACCCTGTTTATGAGTACAAATGGGCTGGCATAATGGCCCAGACTCTTAGAGGTACGCACACTCCCCTCTAAGCTGTCTCGCCTGGGTTGGAATCCCGACCCAGCTATAAACTGTCAATCTGGGGTTTCACAGGCAGGTGATTTATCAATGTGTGTGCCGTCCCTCGGATGCACGTAAAACTGGCGTCCCGTCTGCCGGCTTTAGTTGGTGGACGTTAAAGATCCCACGGTGTCCTTTGTGAAGAGCAGGCGAGCTATCGCCAGCACCATGAAAAATTACAAATTCCTGCCAGAACTACCACTGGGAAGGCAATGGCAAACCACCCAGTACAATCCTTGCTAAGGAAGCAATTCGGTGACACCGACGCTCTGTGAAGAGTGTGGTTACATCAAAGCGAGACAGACACACTGAGCAATCATCCACAGGTGATATCATCGACAATCGACGTACAAGGTCACTTTCTGACCCTTGTGTCAACGAGGTGTGAATGAACATCGGAGAATTCGGTCGCAAAATACAATTTTCTTTGTCTTGTGGCTGCACCAACAGAGTGTAATGGGCTTCAGGGATTTATGTCTTTCACTTCCCGAGGGATGGTGATTAGAAAGGGCAGGATACATCATGCCCAAGGGGAGACTTCAGTGGAATGAAGCACAGCAGAGTGTGATCCGCCCATTCTGAACGTGATTGCTACAAGAGAATTCTTCATCAAGAAGGAATTGGATATCGGTGAGGACTAACCGACATGCTATTCAAACAATATTCAACATCGGTGGTAAATGAAACCGCCGCAAACTTTGTGAAGGAAAAAGGAGATGGAAAAAACAAACAAACAATCACTGACAAGGTCAACCATGAGAGGTCACTGCCCCCAACACCATGCCTTGAAAGTCACTAAAAGCAAGGACACAAAGGTGCGTGGGTATCTTGGCATGTATTGTATTTTCTGGTCGTGATTACACGCAGTCCAGTTGCTTTGAATCATATGTCGTATATGCCAATAAGAGTTTAAAAACACAATATTTCACTGCCAAAGAAAACAGAACAAAACCTATAATTTTCTTTGCTGTAGATAGTCTTTTCATAATTATATAATGTGGGTTATCTCTGTATGTGTGTGTGAAGACTTTTCTTTGATTTCTATGCAATTCCACATGCCTTGACCAATTTCCACCAAATTTTGCATACTTTCTGGGGATACCCAAGGTCAGGTCATGTGCATAACTCCATGTCTGAAAATCAAGAAACTGTCCTCAAAGAAATGAGGCCATTTGGCCCATCATTGCTGTGGTGCACTCTCGGGCTAATTTTTGCTACGGCTTTAAAACATCATTCTTCGTGATGGTTTCCTAAAGTCTAAATAACCCAGTCTTGATCGGGTGACCCAGCTTGTAAATATGGGTAAGACCAAAGAAAGTATGCTGTGCAGTGCATGCTTATGGCGTACAGTGTACAACTTACCGCTACCAGTGTCATTGCTCTGTACATATCCTCTTGCAAAAGGCCGATGAAAGGTGGAAACGGTTGTGTATAGTTAGTGATCTGAATTTCAAGGGTCTAACCTCATGCACGTTGAAGTGAGAGGATGACAGCGTGAAGGTTATTCAGACCAAGAGGGTCATGAGCACAATGAAATGTGGATCCAGAGCTATTGGTCTTGAGGGCACGACAATGTGGTCACAAGGTTATGCCACAGGCCATCTCATGAACATTTGGGACAAGGCAGATCATCAATTATTTCTCGTTGTTTATCGACGACTTGAGGACTCAAATTTTGTGGCAATAATGATATAATAGACCCTTAACCCTACATTATTGTAATAATCCCAGAATGGTTCATAAATCCTTTAATAAGGGGAGAAGGCCAACCGGTCTGCAGTTGAATGGGTCAGTTTTGCCAGTTTGTATGAATCAGGGTAACAGTGGCAACTCTCTGTGATGTGGACAAGCTCTCCTCAGAGAATGACCAGAAGAACAGCTTAAGAGGAGTATATGGAGCAGATTAACTTCTTGAGAATTGAAGTCCTGATGCTGTCAAGTGCAGTATCGATGGATTCAAGGCTGTTGAAGGATTTCACCATCTTGGTAGGGGGCAGATCACATATGTGTTTTTTAGAAGACTAGTGTGCAGAGGAAGAGGGTTGGTGCTGGAGGGGAAGTGTTTCATTGCCTAAGAAATGAGGGATTTGGGGCAATGTCCTTTTCCGCAAAGACAGCCAATAGTAGGGAAAGAATACTGGTTCTGGCTCACTTTTCCCCATGTAAATGAATGGGGGATTTTCAGCCATGAAATTTTTCTTTTTTTTCCCCTGAAAAAATAAATCCCCTTTTTAGCCCAAGGTATATTTATTTGTCTCCCCTTTTAACCTGGAGCCTGGTGTTGGCTTAGTGGTTAGGGTGGCGGCTTGGGATCCCAGGGTCCTGAGTTCAAATCCCGTTGGCTGCTGAATTAACACCAGGGGGTTGACTCAGCCTGCCATCCTTCCGAGGTCGGCGAAATGAGTGCCAGTGTACTGGTCCCGGTGTATGCCCCGGTTAGAATAGGTGTACCATATCCCTGTGTGTCGTAAGAGGCGACCAGGGTTGGTGTCAGGAAGGGCATCCGGCCATAAAACATTGCCTCAAGAAAAAGCCAAACCCCTGCACAGCAGGGAAAAATGGCTGTAAAAACGGTCATTTTTTTATTTCCCCTTTTAACCTAGGGGGTCTCTATTCAAATAACCCATACAACAAGATAAAGATTTGTTAAAGGTGATTCGAAAGAAATATCTGAAACGTCTAAGCGTCCGGGCACTCTTTATCAAATAACCAATGCATATTGTTTAGCTCACTCATTGAACCTATAAACATTTGTTCATTCTCAAATTCCTTCAATAGTTTAATTTTCTTTGCACAATAATCCCCATCTAAAATATTGAAAAACAAAACATTTGAATCTTTATATTTTTTAAGATACCCCTTTTGTGCCATTACGAAATGATAAACTTCTCTTAATGATCTCATCTGACCACCTCCTGAGTTGCATATCATTTTGATATTGTAGTAAATTATTTTTCCATTGTTCAATTGATAACCATCAAATTTTTCAGTCCATTCAAACATATTTATTATTTTCTTTACATCCTCTAACTTATTGGTTTTTAAATTGATTCGCATATTTGTTTTATTTACCTTTGTTTTAGATATTTTTTCAATAAGACTTATTTGATATTTTTCACATTCATTATGTTTTCCATTTATATACCAAGACTGAGATTTTCTCCACTCTTTAGTTTGACTAATACTTGGTTCGACCATTTATATATTGTGAAAAACGCGGCGTAGCCCTTAAAAACCCTAACCCATCTTCCCATCATTAAAACTTGTGTCCATATGGAACACAATCTATTCTATTCACTCTATCATACAATACCCATATGGAACACAATCTATTTTATACACTCTATCATACAATATCCATATGGAACACAATCTATTCCATTATCTAAAATAAATCTCTTATCATCAAAGGCTCCTAATGCCTTTTTATTTACTTCTTCACTATATATCTTATGTTTATAACTTCTTATTGTATTCATTTTCCTATATCCTTCTTTCTTATTCATCAAACAATTATAATAATTTCTAAAAGTTATTGATTTCTTTATTACATATTTCTTTATTCCCTTTAACCTTTTATCAATCTGATCACCATACTTATAAGCATATGCCTTTGCTCTCAATCCAATAAACTCACTCATTACTTTTCCACCCAACTCATCCTTAAACTTGCCAATAACCTTTTCATTCTTTTTTGAAAATAACTCACTCTTCTTACTAAAATTACTTGTATCATATACTCCAATGTTTTTCTTCATATCCTTATAAACATCGTCAGTTTTTATATCTAGAATAAAACTATCGGTGTCCATATACAACAATGAAGCATTTTCACCATACTCTTTCTTTAAATCATTATACAAATAATCATACATCAATATCTTTGATAAATCAAGAACTGCTGTTCCAATATAAATTGGTTTATCCATGACAATACTTTCCTTTTCATATGAATAGCAGAAAAGTTCTCTGAAAAAACCTCTTCTCTCTCAAAACTTGGTTTATTTATCAATCTAGAAGCTTCTTTCCAAGATGTTGCAAATCTAATGTTTTGCCTGTTTCTAACATTCTCCATTGTCTTTCCAAAGACAGCATTATTCATCAATTTATAGAATTCCCCTTCAAATTTTACTTTTGTATTTGTTCTCATATCTGTATTGAATTTAATATACTTTTTCATCCAAGGACTTTGTTTAAATTTTAAAACTCTATGAATTTTAGCTACTCTCAACCCAGCAGATAAATATTGTCTCAAGTTCCTTTGATGCAAAACATATCCCTCTTTATCATAGAATGTTGTTAATAACTTTTCTGTTGATTTGCCTTTAATATTAAAACTTTTATGATAATCACTGAACCATTCTTTCTTTGGGGTTTCTTTCTCACATGCAAAAGGAAGGTCTTTATGCTTATTATGAAGATCACTCGGGTACTTCAAATCAACTTCAAAATAATAACCTTCTTCTTTGCCATTCAATTTCTCTTGAGAAGAAATAACAATATTCATCAAAGCCTTTTCATAATCCTTTCTTCCACCCACTCTAATTTACCATAAGGCAGAGATTGAGACATTGCCCATCCATACAAATTATTAGCATCAAAGTACATCAAATAATTACTATCTTTTTCACTCTCATAATTTGGAAGATATTTATTATTTGCTTTAGCATATCTTTTTGAACATACTTGTGATATTCCACCTCTCTTAGACTTCTCAATCATCAAAAGCATATCTACATCACTGACTAAATCTATATCTTGTTTTGTCATTTTCAACATTGCACTCCAAGCTAAACCAGGAGCTGTGAAATAGTGGGCAGGATCTAATCCATAACAATTTTTATTATGACAGAGTGATCTAAAAGCTTCAAACACATCAGCTAACAATAAAACATCTGTTTTTAGATACAAATCATGATATTCTCCAAGGTTCTTTATCTTAAATAATTTCCAAATTTCTTGTGCGTGTTTATATTCCTTATCACTTATCTCTCTTCTTCATAAAGGTTATTATAGAAACTTTCTTTTGAAGGAAGTTGTGTTTCTTTAAATCTCATAAATGAATCCATATAACCATAAGGATAAATTCCCTTACTTGTAAGAATTTTCTCTTTACTTTGAATTTCATTCCTTGTTTCAATTTCCTCTCTAGTTAGAATTCCCTCTTTAATCAGAATTTCATCTATAATCAGAATTTCCTCTTTAGTTAGAATTTCATTCTTTGTTCGAATTTTCTGTATAATTAGAATTTCATCTTCAGTAAGAATTTCTTCATTCATTTCCTCATTAATTAGAATTTCCTCTTTACTTTGAATTCTCTCTTTAATCTGAATTTCCTCTTTAGTTAGAATTTCCTCTTTTGGAAAGAATGAATTAAGATTTGGAAAAGAGCCCGTGGAGCTTAGATTTGATGCGAGGTTGGCTAGTGGTGTTCCCATAAACTTGTAAGAATCAAGAAACCTTATACGAGTTATAGGTTTTGTGAATATCATTTTTGTAAATGAAATATACTTTTGACTTGTGTTTGTTATGGCAGAAATATTCCCTGGTGTTTTTGAAAGTTCATTTATAAATAGATGTGTGTCATAGTTGGCGCTGTTGTGAAGAAAGACTGGAATAAAAGAAGGTAATTTATAATTAAGATTACAACAGGAATGAGCGGGACCTCTATATTTACCAGTAAGATGACAATGATCCCTAACTTTAGACTCCTCAATTTCCTCCTCACAAATATGACAGATATTGTTCTTTCTAAATTCTAATTTTTCTTCTATGGTTAATTTCATCGGTTCATTTGTTTCTTTCATTAATTTACTTAGTCTTATACAATCCTTTTCTAATCGTTTTACAAACTCTTGTGAAGCATTTTTTCCACTATACTGTTCAAGTTTATTATACTTTTCTCCAACAGATGATTTGATATAATAACAGAAACCACAAGGAATATGTTTTTGATATTTATTTGTATATGGTTCTTTTGGATTAGGAGAAGCAGTATTTATCTTTTTTAAGGATACACTCAAAATCAGCGTATATCACAAATGGGTGCATGATAGATTTATTATAATCTTCAAAAGAAATCTTTTCACCAGGTTTAGGCATTGTAATTACAGCTGATTTATGATTACTACAATATTTTGAATGTTGTTCTAATCGTTCTTTTGTATGAAATGAATTAAGACATCGCTTACAAGGATATATTTTGTTTGCTGTTCTGAATACCTGAGAAGAGATTAATCTTGATAAATTATTGATGTATGTGTAATGTGAATTATTTCCAACACTAAAATATAAAAGATCAATGTGTGTTTCTTCATTTTTATAGTTGTTTGAAATTTTTAATATTTGAACTTTGTTTGTATCCGTTAATCCATATACATTAATAGAAAGATTATTCTTTTTCTCAAATTTAGGAATATCTGTTAGTGGCATTGGGAAATTAAAATCTTTAATGTCCAAGGTATTCTCATATTTCATATATTGTTTTACTCTTTCTGAATTACATTTTGGTGGATGTAAGTGAGCAAGAACAGACCAGAGAAAACATTTATTATCATTATTCTTAATATTAACAACTGCCTTCTTTCGTTTTATTTCTTTTTGTAATTCAATATAAGAAGAAGCTTTAAGAGGGTTTGATTTTTAGAATGTGTACATCTAAAAAGATGATTTTTTTAATATTGAATCCACTTCCTACCACTGTATTATCAACATCCTCCTCTTGTCTTGATAGTTCTTCATAAACCCCACTATTCAAAAAATCTTGAAATGATGTTATAAAATGAAGATCTGTCCTCATATAAGGAGTTTGTTCTTCATCTTGTCTTTTCATATTCATTTTCACTCCCATATAAAACTTTAAAGTTTTCATTTCTTTTAATGTTTTTTTAATAAATTTTTCAACATCAGGTTTCACTATTTCAATTGATTCAACTATTGATGATGGACCGGGTTCTCCAAATTGAAAAATCCTTATTTTTATATGCCCTTTAAATGCCCCATCAGTGTTTTCAATATAATAGTCTCTCTTTACTTTAAACTCATTTTTCTTGTGTTTTTGTGATTGAAGATGCCTATTATAACTACTCTTCAAAACATCCTTTGAGCAGGTATCACAATGTTTTCTTTCCAACTCAAGAGGGGATATTTTGTGAAATAGATTAAATGTGTGTTTGTTGGTTCGGAGGTGTTTTCTATAATGTTTATATTCGTGATTACAAACATCGCAGTATGTTGTATTCACCATATTTATATAATAAAACTTTGCTTAAACTAAAAATTTCTTGATGAAAATTTCGTTTATTTTACAGGTGAATCTGTACTTAAACTAAAATTTTCTTGATGAAAATTTCGTTTATTTTACAGGTGAATCTGTGCTTAAACTAAAATTTTCTTGGTGAAAATTTCGTTTATTTTACAGGTGAATCTGTGCTTAAACTAAAATTTTCTTGATGAAAATTTCGTTTATTTTACAGGTGAATCTGTGCTTAAACTAAAATTTTCTTGATGAAAATTTCGTTTATTTTACAGGTGAATCTGTGCTTAAAACCATTTTATCCTCCAACTTTTTCACTTAATAAATACAATGTTTCAAGACACAAAAGACAAGTTTCAATCAATCTCTTCATTTGTTAAAGATGCTGAGAAATATGTCAAGGATGTAAAATTGAACAAAGATAAATATAACAACTATTGGATAAAAACAATTATGGTGGATATGATGAGTTCTTCAATTTACTTCAGTGGAAGGGCTTTAGTATACCTGAAGAACATCAATTAAGGTATCTCTAACAAAAGTTTCTCCTCTCCTTCTGGCAATATATTCAAAACTAGAAAAAGCAATGAAACAAGAAAAGGTATCAAAAAATAAAAACCTTTATGGATGAAGCTTTAGAAAGAAAAGATAAGACCATCTGTAATATGCAAGGAGAAATTTGTATTTTTTTCAACAACCCTAAAGATATAAATCCTGATGAAATAAAGGATGTTAATATATCAGGTGAAATGACATTTCGTTCAATTGTAGTTAAGGATCATTTTAAAATTACCTTTAATATAAAAAATGTAGCAGTTGAATCTGTTAATGAAAAAATGTATATCGATATCGATGGTAATGTTTTTTTCTACTAATTAAATGAGCCAATATTCAACTGAAGATTTTGAAGATTATGAGAGTGATTATGATACCGAGAGTTTGCATTCAAACGATAGTTATGACACCGAGAGTTTGTGTTCAAATGATAGTTATGAAAGTATAGATGATTCTGAAAGTATCGAAGATGATATCGAAGATGAATTTCAGTTTAAGTAAAGTTTTACTTTATAAATATGAATAGTTTACTCGATTTTGAGCCTCTTGAATTCCATGATTCTCCATATGACAAATTTGAGAACTGTCGTGCGTGAAAGACGGGATTAAACACAGAGTCAAAAGCCTATAAATAATGTATATTGTGTGATTATCTTCTAATTAATGATAATCACAGAATATAAAAAGGAAAATAATTCTTTTAGATTTACACCAAAAATGAATTACTTTACAAGATTGATTCGAGAAATGAATGTAAAGAACGAGGGTGAGAACACACCTTTCCTTACAAGGGAAGAAACTGAACGTATTCGAGAAATGTTCAAAGGATTGTTGTTATATCTTATTCATGGATGTGATTTTCAGGGAAATATCAACACAAGATATTGCATAAATAAAATAATGGATTATCTTGAAATTAAACCTGAACTTAGGATAAAATATAGAATTTCGAAAAAAGCCAAGAATAAATTAAATAACCTGTTTTCCAAATATATAAATGAATGATTTTTTACCTATTTGGGAAAATAAGATAAAATTTGACAACCATAAAAATCTCCCAAATTCATTAAGATGCCTCATAGTTGGTTCAAGTGGATGTGGAAAACCAGCTTACTTTTAAAGATGCTCCTCACTCCCAACTTTTTAGATTATGATAATTTAATAATTTTCACAAAGTCGAGTTTTCAACCAGAGTATCAACTACTCTCACAAGGTTTTAATGCTGGTCTTCAAAAAGAAGATATAATCGGTTTATTTAAACTTCAAAAAACCTAAATGATTTTAACATTGAAGATATAATACAACTATTTTGTGATACACAGAGATGTAAAAAGAAATCAAAACCGATAACTTGTATTCTGAGTGATAATAATGGATGATATACCGCTCTCCCCAAGATTTGGATAAATCCAAAAAGAACCTCAAGTTATCTTTGATGATTGTGTTAATGAGAGAAACCAAACGGTAATGGACAGCTACTACACAAGAGGGAGACATTCTTCTTGTAATTGTATTTATCTTAGTCAATCGTACTTTCAGCTTCCTCGTCGTTCCATCAGAAACAATGCTAATACTTTTATTTTATTCAAGTTAAATTCAATAGATATAAACAATTTTTGGAGAGACAATTGTTCTACATTATGTAGTAAAAAGGAATTTGGGGATTACATGAAACACACGACTGAAAAATATAAATATATTGTTGTGAAACAAGATGAGATATTAAATGATATTTTTCAATAAATAAATGGATGCGAAAGAAAGAGCAAGAAGATTTAGGGAACATCAAGAGTTGGTTTCAAAAGTTGTAAAACAGCAGGAAGACATAAAGAAGAAACGCAGACAGAAACTAACGGGCGAAGAAGCATTTGAAAGAAAACAAGAGAAATTTTTAAACCACTTTTAAAAACTTCCCAAGGAAAAATGAAAGATGTTTCCACAGTTCCCACGGTAGAATATACTCCTAAAAAACTTCAAATGTTAAAAGATTTCAGTCAAATGACGGAGGAAGAATTAGTGCATTTAGGAGAATTAGAATATGATGATGAAGGTTTATTTCAACAACTGGAAGAGATTAATCGACCCCCTGATTATATTGTGAATGCTCTTCAAAACAATGAATATTCAGCGGATTCAAAAACCAAAGCAGGACTCATTCCAACAGAACAATCAGCAATATTTCATCTTGTTCAAGAAAAGGTATTGATATTTAATGATGAATTAAGGTTCTTGGGTTCTGCTCAACCCTCTGTTAAACTAACTCCGAGATTAATGTTTCTTCTCACAAAAGATGGAAGACAAGGTTCAACTGTGAGGGATGAATCAAAGTATATTGATAAACCATTGGATATGGAAAATAATGATGATAGAGTATATATTGATCTGCTGAACACTCTAAATTATAAGGTTATTCTTTCTGGTAAAAGTAGGAAGAATGAGAAGGAGAAACACATTATTCAGGCTTTAAGTATCCTTGGTTCAGGTGTTAGTTTTCTTCCAAATGACCCATCGCAATTAGTTAATAGACTGTTATTGTTGTTAGGCAGTAAGAAGGCTGGAAATAACAATTGTTTTAATGAAGCATCAGCCATTTTAGACCAGTTGATGAACATGAAAATAATTAATAAATATCAATATAAAGACATTTTATCTCATATTAAATAAGATGAGAAGCACAATCCTTAGTTTCAATTTCACAACAAGCGACCACACATCTTCATTCCCATACCCACTACAACTTGACACAACAAAAGAATATGAGGCATCTTTATTGTCCATGGAAACTTATAATACCTTATTTAATATAACCGAGAAAAATGACAAGTTTAGTTATAATCCAGGAAGTGGATACAAACGATAACAGTCTCAATTGAGCATATGAGATTTCTCAAATATCTTCCGAAATTGCTCGTCTTATGAAAGAACAGGGTGATGAACCAAAAAATATTGTTATAAACATTCAAAAACATACTTAAAAATCAACGATTAAAGTTAAAAATAACTACAAGGTTGATTTCACAATTGATAATTCATTTAGAGAGTTATTGGGTTTCTCCTCAAAAAAGATTGAAACTAATGGGACGTTTTACAGTGATAATGTCATTCAAATATCCTCAGGAATAAATTCGGTGTTAATTCACTGTGATTTGATTGATGGTGCTTATAATGATGGGAAAAAACAAATACAATATTTTCATTCAGCGCATACTCAACCCCAATTGGTTATAAATTCAATATGGAACCCAAAAATTTGGTTTATCTACCTGTGTCAGGAAAAACCATACACAGAGTAAATTTTAGGATAACCGACCAAGATAATCGTGTGATTTCTTTTAATGGAGAAGTTATATCCATCAGAATTCACCTACGTGAAGTTTTCCAATAAATAAATACGATGGTTATTGTGAGGAAACACGAGTTGGGAAAATATAAAATAATTACAGGGGATGGGATGTTCCTTTCCCCATACTACAAGGGTGAAGGTATGTATCTTGGTAGAGGATACTATAAACCTAAGAGACAAAGGGGTGTTGGGCATCAATTTAGAGGAGATGGGATAATTGATACTCTCATGGGTATTGGTTCAACTATTCTTAAACATAAAGATCTAATTGGTTCAACTGCTTCTGCTGTGGGAAATGTTGCAGGTGCTGTAAAGAGTATAAAAGATGCCCAGAAGGAATCTCATAAATTACAAGCAATAAAAGAAATTAAGAAAGGCAAAACTCAGTTGTCCCCCCAAGAACGACAGAAAATAATTCAAATACTTGGATCAGGGTTTCAAAAGTTTTAACATCTTTTTTTTCCTAAATAAATACAAGTATGGAAGCAATTGATAGTATCTATGATTTGGATGATACTATTATTATCTCAAACTCCACTAAAAAAAGAAGATTACTTCAAGGTAAATGCAATAACTGGAACAGACTGGAATACGAATGGTACAAAAAGTTTTGAAATAAATAATCAACAAACCAATTTGAATCTCTCCGAAAGTTTCTTGTTGTGTAAATTTAAATTCACTAAGGTTGGAATAACACAAACGCTACACTTGTAAATGATTTCTTCTGGAAAATGTTTGATAGTGTGCGTTTGTATATTGGAACACAAGAAGTTGAAGCGGTTGATTATGTCTCTGCTGTATCTGAAATGATAAAATTTACACTCTATACATTCAGTGATAGAATGGGAAAGGGGTCTGTCGAAGGTTTTATTCCTGATATGTCAACGGGAACAAACACAGACCCTGGGTATACTCAAAGGAAAGGAATGTATAATGATGATACAAAAGCAGAAAATAGTTTTACTGTGGCAGTTCCTCTTAAAGGTATATTTGGATTTTGTGATCATGATAAAGTTCTGTATGGCCTTAAAATTAGATTTCAACTACAAAGGAATGATAATGAAAATCGATTGCTTTTTGGTGTTGGTAGTGCTTTTGGTGATCAGAATAAATTTGTAATTGAGGAAATGAGTTGGTATATCAGTGAATATACTCCTAATCTTAAAACAGAAGAGATGTTGAATCGAAGACTTAACTCAAAGAAACCACTCAGTGTATCATACCTCAAAAGAAGATGTCAACACGTTAAACTCAATCAAACTACTTACACGTGGAATTTGGGTGTTCTGGAAGGAAAGCCACGATATCTGTGGATCATTTTTAAAAAGCCAGATGGTGATACTGCGACTGATAAGAATAATGCATTGAGTGATAATGCTAAGGTGAAACAACTTCGCGTTTCTCTAGATGGAACATTTTACCCACTCTAGATAGATTGGAAATTAATTGGGAAAAAAATGATTTTGTTGAAGCATACAAGTCTTACCAAAAGGTGTGTGAAAGTAATGGAAATAAAGAACCTATTTTGGATATGACAGCATTTAAAAGTTTGTATACAATCTATGCGTTTGACCTGAGCGCTCAAAAGGAAACTATAAAGTCTAATCGAGTGGATACTTCCCTATACATTGAAAGAGGAGAGAGTGAAGAAGTTGATACATATTGTTTGCTTTTGGAAGAAACAGAATTGCAGATTAATACAGATAATGGTGTGATGATTAGTCTCACATAATTTTTTGTTAAATAAATGAGTGGCAAAGTACCAACTGGGGTATATGTTAATCAAATCAATCTTCATAAACTATCATCTTGTGTTCAAAATCAAAAGCCTTGTACGATTAATCGTTAATACAATTCAGAGAAAAGGAGCAGTAAGAATTGATGTTTTTCTCACAAGAGAACAGGTTAAAATCTTGAATGACACTGGCTCACTTAAAATTAAAATGACAAAACCAATGTTGAAAAAATATTCAATAAGAGAGACGAAAGTGAGGATTTCTCCCATTTCTAATTCCTTTATTTGCTGGTTTAAGTGCGGTTGGAGCATTGACGGGTGGTATTTCAACAGCGGTGAAAACTGCCAATGAAAGGAAGGCTCAACTCCAGGCTCAAAAGAATTGGAAAGACATAACAAAGAGTTGGAGAAACAAATTAGTGGAAGTGGTGTAATTGTCGATTTTGCTGAAAAACTTGAAGGTCTGCCTGATAAAGCGAGATTGCTAGTTGGAGATATGCTTTCTTCTATAGCACAAGCAGGTGTAAAATTAACTAAAAGAGGTAATGGATTATATCTTTCTAATAAATAAATGAGCATTGATGAGTGGTTGAAAGAATTTGGAAAGAATACAACATCAAATTTACAACTTGTCAAATATTGTAAGAAATTAAAATTCATAATGTGGTTATTTGTATGAGAGATGAATTAACAAATGTGCCGAAACATACAAAGAATATTATTATGAACTTAGAAGATAATAATGGGAACGGTTCTCATTGGGTTTGTATTTTTAATAGTCAAGACAAATATTATTTTGATAGTTTTGGTCTTCCACCACCTGTTGAAGTCATAAAATTCTTACAGAATGGTGTTTATCAAACATTTCAAGTCCAAGAATTAAATTCCAAGTGTTGTGGCCAATTATGCCTATATGTGTTATTTCAACTCAACAAAAATAAAAATTTTATGATATTATTTTTAATCTAATATAAATGACTTATGTTGGTAAAGATGGTTCTATCTTTGGTGTATCTCAAGAACTGGATATTGATTTATCAAATTATTACACAAAGGCACAGGCTGAACGATATAAATATAATATAACCAAAAATATTAACATGAAAAATGCTTATAAATTAAAAAATTATCCAAGCCCGACTGACGCGAATGACTTGGTGAGATTAAGCGATTTATCACAATATATATCCTTAAATAAAACAGCCGTGTATTCCAAAGATACAGAAGTGTTGATATTATCTCCAGGTCATACAGAATTCACAGTTCGAATTAAAATAAATTTTTATAAAGAAGGGCGTATCGTTTGTATCAGAATAGAACAATGGGGGTATGATATGAATGATTTAGGGTATAATTGGTCATTTAAAATTAACCTCGAAGACCTGGAACAATTAAATCAGTCTCGTAAGGAAGAATATTATCCACTTGGTATCGAGAATGAGTTTTGTGGGGCTACGATTAGTAAACAACAAATAAAAGAATTTAATAAGGGTAAATATAATAATGGTTTTGCCCTTGTTTATCTCATGAAAACAGAAAAAACAGGATTATATATAATAAGTAAGGAAATACAAAATGATTTAACTATGGGAAGATGGGGAGGTGTTTCGTGCCATAATATTGTTCTAACATATATTTCTAATACATAAATGACAGCAAGAAGGCTTCAAGAAAATTATCATTTCTGTGTCCAAGCATACCTTCAAGAAAAGGGTATTCGGTATTTTAATAAATATGTTCTACAACATAAGAATGAGGTATTTTCAATAAAAGATTGGCATTATGCTGATGTTGATAAACCGACAACTTTAGATTTAATTAGAATGTTAAATAATGAAAAAATTATAAAGTTAAGAAAAGGTAAGGCTCTTTTAGAAATTCAAAAGAAATTTTATTGGTTTCCTGTTGTAAAAAAATTATTTTGGATACAGGAATAACAAGAAATCCTGATGAATATATGTATAATATTCTATGGGGTGTGTTTATTCAAGGATAGTAAGGGATGAGGAAGGAGTTGAAGAAGAGAGGGAAGAGGAGGAAAAGGAGAAGAGGGAGAAGAAAGAGAAGGAGGAAAAGAGAAGAGAGAGAAGGAGGAGAGGGAGAGAAGAGAGAGAGGGAGGAAAGAGAGAAGAGAGAGAGGGAGGAGAGAGAGAAGAGAGAGAGGGAGGAGAGGGAGAAGAAAGAGAAGGAGAGGGAGGAGAGGGAGAAGAAAGAGAAGGAGGAAAAAGAGAAGAGAGAGAGAAGGAGGAGAGGGAGGAAAGAGCGAGACAAAATAAATATCAAAATATGGAAACCAGTGAGATTAAAAAAGATTAAGGGTATTACAGAAAATAACTCAACCCACCGAGGAGGAAAAGAAAGAATTGACAAGTCTATTTGCAATACTTTCGACAAGACTATTAGCATCGACAAGATATGGATTTTAATTCAAGTTTTTCATTTTTTTTTTTCTTAAATAAATGGAGGAGAGAGTGAAGGCATTTCTAAGGATTCTTTATGTTTTAAAAATTAAGATTCAAATGTGCATGTTGGAAACTAAAAAGTTTTTGCACTCTGCAGGAATTTTTCTCATAAATAAATGAGTTATTGTCTCAAATGTAAAAAGAAAACTAATACTAAAAATATTTCATATATTAAAAGTAAAAATAACAGGGTTATACAAAAAGGTATATGTTCGGTGTGTGGTTCAAAAAAAAATCAATTTATCTCCCAACACAAACTAGGAGGAGATATCCAAAAGTTTTTATCAGGAAGTAAATTTACAACTACTGGAATACCAGGGGAATTACATCTTCCAGGGTATTCTTTCTGTGGCCCAGGCACAAACTTGGATAAAAGATTAGATGAGGCAGACAATCCTAAATCCTGGAGTAAGCCTATCAATAGAGTTGATGAAGTGTGCATGAGACACGATATTGATTATGGGAATACCAATAACGTTGCAAGAAAAGCATGAAGCCGATAGAGAAATGTTGTATAATTTGTCTCTGATACAAAATCCAACCTTGAGAGAAAAAGTTGATCGGTTCATTGTGAAGAAGATGATCAGTGCTAAATTGAAACTTGGACTTGGAAATTCAAAAAACTTATAGGCTCTAATGATGCCATTAAGACTGAAGAGCAATTAGCTGATGAATTACATAAACCAATATTCACAAAGTTTCAGAGAAGGAAAGTTTATTCCAAGGAAGTTGATTATATCTGGTCTGTTGATTTGATTGAACTCAATAATGATAAGGGGTACAAGTATGCTTTAACCGTTATTGATTTGAGGAGTAGATATGTGTGGGTTGTCCCTTTAAAAAACAAAACAGGTAATACTCTTATGTTAGCTTTTCAACAGATATTTAATAAAAGTAAGAGAAAACCTAAAAAATTGTGGACTGATGAGGGTAGAGAGTTTTATAACAAGACATTTATGAATTTTCTAAAAATAACAGTATTACATTATACAGTACCTTTAATGAAGGGAAGGCAGTTGTTGTTGAACGTTTTAATCGTACCTTAAAAGAGAGACTATATAAAAAATTCACACAACTCGGTTCACAACAATGGTCATCTTTTATTCAGGATATTGTGGATAAGTATAATGACACGATTCACACGGCAACAAATATGAAACCATCAGAAACATTTACAAAATTAAAATATGAAAAAGAGATTAATGTCAGAAAACCTAAGTTCAAAGTTGGTGATATCGTAAGAATATATCGGTGGAAATCTCATTTTGAAAAAGGTTATACGAAAAGATGGACCAACGAGCTTTTTAAAATTGTTGATGTAATAGATACGGTTCCTTGGACTTATAAGATATATGATTTGGAAGGGGAAGAGATTTTAGGTTCATTTTATTCACAGGAATTACAAAAGACAAAGATAAATTGAAATTTTTGACTCCGCCCCTTTGGCTCCACCCACACAAGCCCCCCGCCCACACAAGCCCCGCCCACACAAACCCCACACAAACCCCACCACACACCCCCACAAGCTCCAATAAATTGAAATTTTTGACTCCGCCCTTTTTGACTCCGCCCACACACGCCCTCCCACCGAAGCCCCGCCCACACAAAACCCACACAAACCCCACACAAGCTCCACACAACCTCCACACAAAAACTCCACACAAGCTTCACACACACAAACCCCACACAAGCTCCACCCATATTCATCATATTCACATAATTAGTGATTAGTTAATTAGTTCCCCACACACACAACATGTTTATTTAATTAAAAAATTATCCACCCATCCACACAAGCTCCACTCATCCACCCATCCCCCCATCTCTCCACCCATCCATTTATCCACACAAACCTCATCCACAGAAGCCTCATCCACATTCACCCCTCCCACACAAGCTCCACCCACATAAACCCCTGCCCATATAAACCCTGCCCACATAAACCCCTCCCACATAAGCCCTGCCTACACAAGCTCCACACAAAAACTCTACACACATAAACCCCTCCCACACAAGCTCCACCCACATAAACCCCCGCCCACACAAGCCCCACCCACACAAGCCCCACCCACACACACACCCCGCCCACATAAGCCCCTCCCACACACACCCCACCCACACAAGCCCCCACCAAAGCCCCGCCCACACAAGCCCCACCCCCCCTCATCCCCCCTGTGCGCCCCCACCTTTGACCCACCACCTCCCTCATCCCACCCCCCACCCTTCCCCACACACACATGGGGAGGGGAGGGATGGGATGAGGGGGTGATGGGTCATTGGGGGAGCGCACCTACACCCCCCTCCCCCCCCAACCCCTCCTTTACATCTCTTTTATTCTTTTCTTGTAATTCAGAATCAAGTAATTGTAAACAAAACAAATATAATTTATTAATATTGAAAATATTAAATATTCATTTGCGAGAATGTATAATCTTTCCCAGCAATCTTCTTCAGATGTCTTGTGATTTCTAAACTCAGACACCATATTCTGTTTTGAAACAAAAAAGTGGATAATAATTAGGTTCTATAAAGATAATTACATGGTAATATGAATAAGCCTCGTTGACCACTGAATTAACACACCAGGAGCCTGTCATCCTTTCATGGTCAATAAAATGAATTCCAGTGTACTGACAAAACCACGTCCAAACTAATGATGCAACTAACATAAGGCTTACATTCTAAAGAGAGAGTGATATTAATAATAATTCAGAAATATTTACCTCCAGAAAATCATGTGTTGTACGAGTGATATTAATAATAATTCAGAAATATTTACCTCCAGAAAATCATGTGTTGTACAAGATTGCTTCAACAGCTGATGTTGTGCGATAGTGCTGAAAAAAAAAAATAAGTCAAGGGTATAGATGAAGAGACAGACAGGGAAAGCAACACACACACACACACACACACACACACACGCACACACACACATACACACACACATAGACACACACACACGTGCCTCACCATTGGTTTAATTCATTCGAGATCAGAGACCAGTCATTATAAATCATTGGCCTCTTCAATAAGAGCAGAGAGAGGTAGGTAGAAAGACAGACAGAGAGAGAGGCACACACACGTGTCTCACCATTGGTTTAATTCCTTCGAGATGAGAGGACGTGATAAGACTTCATGCCACTCATTGAAAATGTCTTTCAATTCTCTTCTAAAATCATTGATCTCTTCAATAAGAGTATTAATTTCATGAACCACGTCGTGATATGTGAACTCAATTTCTTCCAATGCCCTGTCAGGGAAAAAATATATATATATATATATCAGAATTATCATGATTTAATTAATAATCATTTGCTTCATCGTTCAAAGAGAAAAGCATACACAAACTTACCAACTCTGTAGTGGGCTGTTGGCTTCATCGGAAGGAATATCGTCCATGCCTCAGTTGTAAAAATGAAAATCCCGTCTGGCAGAAACTTTGTCTGGCGAACCGCTTATAAAGCAACGATGAGGAGATTGCTTAATCATTGGGTGTGGGCACAGGAAATGACAAGCTTCTCTTAATGATCTCATCTGGCCACCGCCCGAGTTGCAAATCGTTTTTGGACATAAACCACGCCATAAAAGTTTTGATTCAAATGTTTTCAGTTCGTGTTCTGAGATAAAATATAAACACGAGACCTTGTCTCACAGAATAGTTCCTATTTTTTCACAGCATGACAGTCCAAAACCACTTCCTCATTCACACAGCACGGCCGTGTCAAAAAACACTTCCTCATTTTCACGGCATGAACTGAAAACATTTGAAACAAAACTTTTTTCTGGCATGGTTTATGTACAAAAATGATTTGCAACTCGGGCGGTGGTCAGATGAGATCATTAAGAGAAGTTTATCATTTCGTAATGGCACAAAAGGGGTATCTTAAAAATATAAAGATTCAAATGTTTTGTTTTTCAATATTTTAGATGGGGATTATTGTGCAAAGAAAATTAAACTATTGAAGGAATTTGAGAATGAACAAATGTTTATAGGTTCAATGAGTGAGCTAAACAATATGCATTGGTTATTTGATAAAGAGTGCCCCGAGGCTTAGACGTTTCAGATATTTCTTTCGAATCACCTTTAACAAATCTTTATCTTGTTGTATGGGTTATTTGAATAGAGAGCCCCTAGGTTAAAAAGGGGGAAATAAAAAATGACCGTTTTACAGCCATTTTTCCCTGCTGTGCAGGGGTTTGGCTTTTTCTTGAGGCAATGTTTTATGGCCGGATGCCCTTCCTGACACCAACCCTGGTCGCCTCTTACGACACACAGGGATATGGTACACCTATTCTAACCGGGGCATACACCGGGACCAGTACACTGGCACTCATTTCGCCGACCTCGGAAGGATGGCAGGCTGAGTCAACCCCCTGGTGTTAATTCAGCAGCCAACGGGATTTGAACTCAGGACCCTGGGATCCCAAGCCGCCACCCTAACCACTAAGCCAACACCAGGCTCCAGGTTAAAAGGGGAGACAAATAAATATACCTTGGGCTAAAACGGGGATTTATTTTTTCAGGGGAAAAAAAAGAAAAATTTCATGGCTGAAAATCCCCCATTCATTTACATGGGGAAAAGTGAGCCAGAACCAGTATTCTTACCCTACTGCCAATGTACAAGCCCTTCATAAGACCAGCGTCCATCAAGACTCCCTCCTCCAAAAGTGAAGAAAGAGACGATGCACATTTTACAGACAGTACAAACTGCCACCAAGATTTTTGTGATCATGGGAGTCATGAAAGATCAGATCTCTGATGAGCCAAATATTGAGCTCTGAGGACCAAAACACACTGATTTACAAGCTTTTCAGTGAGACCACCTTGTTTCTGTCATTGGGGTTTGCTTTCCAGGAGGAAAAGGCAAACAGTTTTTGGCAATTGCCTCATCACCGAAATCATTGTAACCAGGAAGGGATGTCAGGTGGATGGATAGCTGGAGGCATGAAGGTCTGAATTGTTGAACAGACAGATTGGAGATTTACAGATTACATGTTGTGGTGTGTTATGAAATGAGACCTACGCACTGACTTTATTTACAAATGAGGAGCTTATGGATACATCTGCGGAAGAGATGGTACACTACGAATGAGAACAATTCAACTGCAGTGCCTTGTTGGTTTCCTGAAGACAGCCAGAGAGAAACAAATTTTCCAGAAGACATGATTTGAGGAGCAACGAGAACACACTAAAATCCCTCATCAAAATAAGGTATGGGTAAGAGAGCTGATTGTCCATGCTGGGCTGCATCTGTCATGCTCACTCCTTATCTTTTAATCCAACCTTCCAATGCACCATTGCCACCCCCATTTTGAGGTATGTCTCCTCGATCTACCATTCTACCCCTACCCCCCGCAAACCCACTATTTTTACGAGGAAAAAAAAAAAAAAGAGGCAAAGAAAAATAAATAAATCTAATAACCTACTTCTGGTTAAACTTCCAAAATCCAGGCTGACTGCACACCTCAACTCGTGTTCCTCACTTCTCTTATATGTACAAATCACCTTCCAAAAGCTGTACCAACCCACTCTTCCCTCCAAGGATTTGAGCAGGTGGTGCCCCACTATCTCATTAAATCTCCCATCCTTACCCATAACCTTTATTACCCACATTAACACTTCATTACCCAACTTTGTTATTTGCATGTTTCAGTATTTCCCTTCTCTAAGTTCATCCCCTTGCTTAGTTAATGTCAAGAGTAGCCCTGCTTCCCTACTGTCAATTCATACCTTCAGTCTCTTTCTTTTCCATGAGCCTCAATGTCATTGAGGAAAAAAATCCACAAAACATCACTGCTGCCAGGTTGTTGAGTGTGCTTATTTGGCTGTCTCCAAGAGCATTGCAAGAGCGCATTCTGTAACCGGGTTGCATCACCTGTTCTTGGATTCCAGCATTGGGGTGGATTATGAATGTGTTCTGGTGTTGAAGTGGAGATTTGGCATGGAGTACAAGGACACGATCGCTATTTTCCAGATATGATCCTCCTCGTTTTCCTTGTGAACAAAGACAATCAGTTAGTAAATTCATGCATATGCAGCACCTGGGTATGGGTTTGCATCATTTCTAGCGATGCAGCCATCCAATGGGTGGCCAGGTTCCAGGCACACTGCCTACTCTTTTTGGGAATCAAATAACATGCAGTTTTACAAACAGCTTCGAAAATGTTATCATTTGTTGTCGATTTTCAGCAATAAACAGTTGTCAACATGGGACAGAGTTCAAGAGGTTTATAAACAAAGCAAGTTATAAAAATAAGAAAACAAACATTTATTCGTTTAAATATTGTATTATATTCATATTATCTATTTTTTTTTTCCAAATACATTTCTTACATTCTTACAAAATATTTCTCTCAAAAATAATTTGTTCCTGACATGGCCCAACGTGACATAATCAATTGTGCACAGTTAACATGACGGAACCAGTTTGTTTGTTTTTAACAGTTAAACTCTCAGGCAGTTCCTTTGTTTTTATTGCCCTCGTACTCTTGTGATTCTTGTTCGTGTAAAATTCTTTGCCAAATTACTCTTCTGTAGACACTGACAAGGGCACGTTTTGCATCACCATGCTTTGTGATGCCGTTTCCATGGCACTTTGGTAGGATAATGTGCATACCAAAAGCATTGGAAACGATTAAGATCAACAATCATTGGTACAAAAGCATCCCAATTCTTCGGGATGGTGTACTGCTGCCCACCACTCCTAAGATGTTTCGAGCAAAATGTCTTCTCTCCGGGTATTAAATGTGGTGCAACAGTCGTGGTCGTGACCCGACCGGACAAGAAGAGGCACTGAAGTCGATTTTAGCACTCTTTGGACCAGTTATTGTTGCACAAGGTTTCTCTGGGTCACAATGGTCCACCAACACCTTTTAGGCTGTTTTGGTCTTCAAAATATTTTAACGATAAACGATTGATTATAATGTGCTCAAAATTAGAGATAATGAATGTTTGTATTAATTTTTTTTCATTCTGATATGACATGGTAGGACCTTGCATCATGCAAACATCTGAATGTTTTTCTTTTCTGGATGTTGGAATGTTGCAATATTTTTCAAACATAATTTGCATGGGAAGCAAATGATCGGTCAAAGGAGACTTATTTTACATCAAAATGATCTCAAGTGGCCAATGAAATGATTTCATACTATTAGTCAAGCTTCATAATAGCTGAAGCATAGAAAATTTCAATTGCTTTTTCATTGTTTCTCGCAGCAAAGTCCTGAGCTAAGGGTGTAACCGATAAACAGCACTGAAGACGAGTCCTTGATGGCCCTTGAGTTTTGGGGGACCGTAGGGACGATGCAGGATTGACATTCACAAAACAGAGGTTAAAAATGTCAGGATCTTCTACCTTGGCCTACATAAGCAGTATTCACTATAAATGATGATTTTTCACTCGAGATCCGTTACAAAATAGAAATCTATACTGCACCTCTGACATTAGGACCAAAAGTGAGTCAAACCCCATCAAGTCTGCAGCAAGGAAACCGATGTCCCAAATAAACTGCTTTCCCAATGAAGAAAACTTTCAAAAAGTCTTCATATAATGCCATTGACAGTATGAGAAGACTTTTTGTTTCAAAACAATTGGTCATCATAGATACATGTACATGCAGTGGCAACACACTACACTTATAGACAAGAAGCCTGTGTTGTTATGCACAAGAATGGTTACGTGCAAATGGGGTTGGGGTGGGGAGGAGGGGAGTCAAAAATTCCATACATTTTAAATAGGTGGCCCCTTTTGAAAATCAGGCAGAGATAGTTGTGATAAAAGTATCACTATAGGCAGACCAACCATTTGTTTGATGACAAAAGGCTTCGACGTGATACATTTGGGCTAATTCTGGACTACATCATTGTGCAAAGCACAGGTCATGTGAAAGTTTAAAGAAATTAAAATTTATATGGTAATTATGACTTGATAGCATATTGGGGACCCTTTGCCTAGTTGGCAAATTATGGTTGCTCTTGATAATGAGACTTGTAACACCTCCATGTTCGTGCCAAGCGGTGCAGTTCAGGGTGTACCGAAATAAGATGACCTGGTGTTAGTGTCTCTGAACCGTAAGAGCCATACAGAGCCAGAAAAATGCAAGAACCCAGCAAATAATGTCGATGATTACAAGCATCTTCATGTCAATGGTGCTCAACCTAGACGAGCAACATCTTCCTCGTTGCTCAGTTTGATACCTTTGAAAATCAAGTCACTTTCTTCGATCAGCGCAATGTCATAGTTCTTGCATTTGATGGGCAAGATTGTGAATAGAGCTTGCACAAGGACCAGCATCCTCTTTTGACAAAACTCTACTGCTACTACAATTGTCAGTATAATCTAACAATTCTAGGTCGAAACACGTGCGTGTGGAAACTTATGGATCAAGAAAATGTTGTATTCCCCACTGAAGTGAATCGCAGAGAATGAAAGAAGATGAAGAGTTTCATCATCCTAAATTTGTCCAAGATGACAAAAGGTTGACACCTGTCTGTGAAGACAAGTGGTCAGAAATGAAGAAGAGGAGAAAGTAGTGAAAGGTGCTGTGCCGGTGTTGAGCCAAATCACCATTCAAGACTCAGCAGGAGGATGCAAACCTTTCATCTTGCGCTCGTCCAGAGATTTCCAATAGCAGTAGTTTTCAGCCAGATGGTACATGAGGTTCGGAACATCAGCAAACACTTGGGTGTCGGAGAGAGGGGGCAGTGAGGCAATGTGCAATTTGGTGAAGACAAAAAAAATTGGTTACGGAGATGAAGAAAGATGACAATTAAATTAAGGCTCATGATCAATAGTTTGGCAAATAAAGTAGCAATTCAAGTGCGAGCTCTCACCATCCCAGGTATCAAACATGTTGGTGATGAAGTAATCGATGAAGGAAATTTGGGACTTGGGTATGCTGCAGGTGTTTCGGTCAAAAACAGGCATGACAACAGGAAGGCCACTCTGTTTCTCCTGTTCTGTCTGGCATGACACACAGCACACTGCATTATTTGTGGTTCTCCTCTCTACTCATCTAAGTGTAAAGCATACAATCATATGCACATCCATGTAAGAATAGTTACCTCCGCCGGATTTGCAAAATTACATTTTTAACGTAAAACCACCTGTATCACCCCACCAATCTTGCATCGTGATGCGTACCTACTTCATTTATAAAAAAAAAACCCCGTTGCTCCACTGAAGGCTTAAAGCCTGAAAGGATGGCTTTGATTTACTTCTCATGGTGGTTTCCACACATTTATCAACCTTCAGTCGATAAAACCTGTTATTCAATATATCTGCTGATGCAGACCTACGCTCGCCTTGACAAAGTCTTCTGCTTCTGCTGTAACAGAGTGCCGATGCTGCTGAGGTCGTTTATTGGCAAGTTACACTGGGTGGTTTGTCATTGCTTTCACAGCAGGAGTTAAGACAGGAATTTGCAAATTTTCATGGTGCCGCCGATAGTTCGCCTACTCTTCGCGAAGGACACCGTGGGATCTTCAAAGTCCACCAACTAATGCCGGCAGACTGGACGCCAGTATTAAACTCCATCTGAGGGATGGCAAACACATTGATGAACCACCTTACCTGTGAAACACCGGGATGACAGTTTATAGCTGGGTCGAGATTCAATACCAGGCAAGACAGCTTCGACTTAGAGGCAACTGTGCATACCTCCAGGCCATCATGCCAGCCATTACGAAAGTCTCGCACTGATAATATATACATATATATATATATATATATATATATATATATATATATATATATATATATATATATATATATATATATATATATATATATATATATATATATATATATATATATATATATATATATATATATATATATATATATATATACAGGGTGAGTCAAAAGTAGCGCCCAATTTCTGTTTTTTCGGCTGTCAGATTATTTCTGGGAAGTCATGTTGTTAATAATTGTCTTGCAGATTATTAATTTTCGTAATTTATTTATTTTTTATTTTGTTTTGCAGGTTATTGCTGCGAGTTTGGAAAGTTACTTAATTTGCACCAAATTGAGCTTAATGGCACAATTAACAGACACAATTGTGTCTACTGGGCTGCGAATAACCCAAGAGTGACAGTTGAGAAGGAGGTAAATTTACCTGGAGTGACAGTTTGGGCAGCCATATCTCCATTAGGGATAATTGGACCCTTTTTCTTTGAGGGATCTGTCACTGCAGAAATTTACCTGGATATGCTGCAAAATTTCTTTTGGCCCAGGATACAAGATCAGGACTGTTGTTTCCAGCATGATGGAGCTCCACCTCATTATGGACATTATGTTTGCCAGTGGCTTGATGAAAACTTTCCCAGAAAGTTTCCCGTCGCGGTCCGATCGAGTGGCCGGCACGCTCCCCAGACCTTACACCTCCAAATTTCTTTCTTTGGGGGCTCATGAAAGACCTTGTTTATCGTGAAAAGCCTCGTACCATTCAGGAATTGAAGGCTCAAAACACTGCAAAGTTTGAGGAAATTGACATCGAACTCTGTAGAAGTGTGTGCCACTCTGTGCCTGCTCGGCTGCAATTGTGCATCGATCACGAGGGAGGGCACTTTGAAAATTGCAAGTAATACAGCTTGGTACAGTTCCGTAATAATTTTCTCTTGAATAAATGGTTAGATAAACATTTCATTCATTTATTTCTACCTTCTTGTACATTGTAATACAAATGGCAAACAAACAATCAACTGACAGAAATCGGGCGCTACTTCTGACTCACCCTGCATATATATTGTTGTGGTTGACGAAATTCACAAACCACCATTCAGGTCCCTTAGGTGAGATATCTCGGTAAGTATATGTGTAGTTCGGCCCAAACCCGTTGTCTAGAGGGAATAAATGTCATTCATGCGGGCTGCGACTCTTCAGGATAGCCGTTTTTCTTTTACTATCTTTATTTTGGACCAGCCGCCATTATTACCACCACCAACCACGTCTCAACAGCCATCACAACAACAACCACCAACCACAACGCGGCCATCACAACAACAACCACCAACCACAACGCCGCTTCACCACAACCGCCACGACCTTTACCGTCACAACTCGCCACCATCGCATCACCGTCATCAAAAACGACTCACGCCCACTTTTGTTCCGTCCAATCGGTGAGCGAGGGGCGGTTTGGCCCCGCCTCCAGGGCGTTGGAGGTCGGTCGCGATATGCAAATTCATGGATCAAAAAGCATTCACGCCCACTTTTCCTCGGGCCAATGGGGAGCCAGCAAGAGAGGTGAAGGGTCGGAGGCAGAGGGTCAAGGGTAAAAGAGCGAAGCCACGGGGCTTATAAAAACGACTGCGTTCTTCAGTCGAGTTCAGTTCAGTTGGAAGTTGAGTGAGAGTCCAGTTGGAAGTTAAGTAAGAGTTGAGTTGGAAGTTGAGTTGAGTGTGCGGAGTTCAAGAGAGTCGTCGGTGGAGCTGGAAAGAAGTGGTACTAGTCGGAGCTGTGGAGAGGTGACAGCGGCGAAGGCGGACGAGGGGGTGCTCGCGTCGGTGCCGGGAGCTGCACACCAGAGAGGCCAGCAACGCAACCGAGGTGGAGGAGGAGACGCTCGCCGCGGGACCCGAGACAGGGTGAAATCCTCCTTTCCCCGAGCATCAGCAACCCCCTCCTGTTTTCCCCCCGCGCTGAGACAGTGCGACAAAGGGGGCCCCCTTCCCACCCCCTACCAGACACTGTCCGCGAGGCCCGCGGAGATGAGGCACCACCGCCACTTCGCGTCTCATCATCAGACGGGTAGGCCCGACACGGTCTCGGCCCCAGGCCCGCCTACCCCCTCATCCTGGAGGGTGGTTCTCTTTTCTTTTGCTTTGGGAATGTGTGTTGTCGGCGCCGTCTGTGAAGTAAAATTGTTTAAGTGTTGCCGTGTGCCCGGTAGTCGGATAGATCTGCATTGTTGCATTTGCTTTTTTGTGTAATATTGCATTGTCTTCTTCTTTTACATGTGCTTTTGGTGGAATTGTATATGTGTGCTTTCCATTCGTCGCGAAATAAATGTGCTTATTGTTGAACTGTTTTCCCGCTTCGCTTCGTCATTTCTTTCATTGAATCCCCATCTTGCTTCACGTAAAGGGTTGGTCGTGGGCTAAGACGCCCGATAATTAATCGAACCGTCGAGGCCGACGAATAACACCGCTCGGTTATCCCGATAGTACGGAACGGGTCGCTTAAGTGGCCCGTGTCCGAAGTCGACCTGCGGCGAGGTGCGATCGCCCGGTCTACCCTCCGTGTGGGTACTTAGGTAGGTCGAATTTGGCGAGCAACCCTATCCCACGCGGGGGCCGATTGGCACGATCGCGGTGAGACCGAAAGGTCCACCCGTGACTGGTTCCCGGCGTTAGTCCGAGAGGGTCACAACTGGATTGTCGTCCGGTGGGCGACGTGCCGCGATTCGAGTTACGTGGCCGTCAGCACGCTGGCGGGCGCGAATCCGCAACACTGGTGTCAGGTCGTGCGATATAAACTCATCGCCCTCCTCGCGGCACTGGTATCGGAGAACGGGAAAACGGGCTCTCCTGTCTCCAGCTAAATTCACGGGAATCGGTCCAGGGGTGAGAGGAGCGACCCCCGATTCCCTCCAAATTACAAGCGAGCTAAATTAACCCTTTAAGAGAAGCAAGATGGCGTCTCAAGGCGAGCGGGAGCCGGGGGTATTAGAAATGGATGTAGAATGTGTAGAATCCATGGCTCAGGATGAAACCCCCGTGCAGGAAATGTTGGTTGTACAGGAAAACGAACTCGTCCAACTGAACCCAGAGCCCGAAATGGGTGCGGCAGCGGCCGCGGTGTATGACACCTCCCCTCCCCCTCTCCACCAAAACCCTTCCCCGACCCCTGCCGAAACGGCTCACCCAAGCGCACCCGACATGGCCCAGCTATTCACCATGCTGGCACAAATGAATGCGGAAATGACAGCGAAGATGAATGCGAACATGAACAAGCAAATGGACGAAGTGAAAACGAGGATGGATGCGAATACACAACAAATAAATGCGGAAATGAAAAACGAAATAAAAAGCATGAACGAAAAGATCGATGCGAATACACAGCAAATGAAGGAAGAAACGAAAAAGCTGCGGGGTGAGACGCAGAACATGGGCCGATGCCTGCAGGCGGGCATGAAGGCCGTGACCAGGGAGATAAAAATGGCGACTCCACGTGTGGGAGCGAACGAGCTGGGAGGGGGTGCAACGGCTGTCGGGCCCGCGGTGGAGGCGGGTGAAAAAATAATTCGGGGGACGTGTTGGGCGAGGGTCGTGACGATGACCGAAAGGGAAAAATTAAATGGGGAGACCAAAACGTGTGAGACGAGACAGGAGGTGATGACAACGGAAATAATAGTTGAGACAAGGGAGGTAAAGGGTGAAGAGGTGACTGAGTTGGCAGTGACGGTAGCCAGGAAGGGAACGATAGAGGGAAGATTGCACGATGAAGACGGGGTAAGTGACGCACACACACACGGAGGTAGTGGAGGATAATGGGGGTGAGCTGGTGGACTGGGTGGAGGCCCAGTGCGAGCAGCGGGATAGCCTCCTCCAGGAACGAGGGGAGGGAGTATGCCCCCTTGAGGCGAGTCACGACCAGGTGAGTTCGGTCGTGCTTTGCGAGTTCGAGGGGAGGAGTGCTGCGAACGGGTGCACGGAGAGCTTGGGGGGTATAGAGGCCCCGGAGACCCTTGTGGGGACACAAATCCCCAGTGTGGTTGTCCCTGTGTGTGTGATGCAAGGTGTGAGTGCGTCCCCGTGTGTGGAAGCGACCCCGTGTGTGAGTGGTGTGGTGGCGATGGTGCCAGAGTACGTGCTTCCCAGCACGCCCAGTGTGGATGAGGCACCGTGTGTGGAAGAGGCCGTGTGTGTGGATGAAACGGCCAGTGTGGATGAGGCACCGTGGGTGAGTGCCCCCGCGTATGTGGGTGAGGCACCGTGTGTGAGTGAGGCACGGTGTGTGGATGAGGCACCGCGGTTGAGTGCCCCCGCGTGTATGAGTGAAGCACCGCGGTTGAGTGCCCCCGCGTGTATGAGTGAGGCACCGCGGGTGAGTGCTCCCGCGTGTGTGAGTGAGGGACGGTGTGTGGATGAAACACCGCGGTTGAGTGCCCCCGCGTGTGTGAGTGAGGCACGGTGTGTGGATGAGGAACCGCGAGTGAATGGAGCACCACGTGTGAGTAAGTATGGCACGAGTGAGTGAAAGGCCGCGAGTGCGTGGAGCCACGTGTGCGAGGGAGGTAGCATGCGTGAGTGAACGGCCGAGTGCAAGGGAGACCGTGTGTGTGAGAGAGCGGTATGTGAGGGAGATGTCGGTTGGCATGCGGGAGCACGCAGCCGCGTCTCCCGGTGTGAATGTAATGGAATTGAGTGTGAGCGTCGTAACACGCAGGTGTGTGTGGGTCGAATGGCGACGACGGCGACAGAGGAACGAAAGCCGAGTAGCGGCTGTAGTTGTTTCGGGGACCGTGCCGGGTTCACCCAGCAGTGAGCACGAGGTCCGTGCTGTGCAACGCACGAGGCCACCACGTGCTCGCTTGCGAGAGTGAAGTCCCGGTCCGGAAACGCACGCGGTGGATTTGCCGATCCCGCGGACGGACAAAGTTTAGGCAGGTAAATGGATTTGGACCGGACGGGTTCTCCACGCGGGCGTGTGTGGTAAGCCCCAACGGGCAAAGCACATGTGTTCGCGTGGGGAACCCCTCGAGACGTGGGGCTTGTGTTTTTTTTATGCGCACGGTGACGTCATGGCTGCACGTGGGGTTGGAATCCGGCAGGAAGGGTATCCCTGCCGGATGGTACCGTCCAAGGAGGGACGAGGAACACGTGCAGCTGCATGACGTCACGGGCAGGTGCAAAGTGCGCGAGCTCTGAGTTTCCGCGCTCGTGCTGCGCATGTAGGAAGTAAAAAAAAAAAAAAAAGCAAGCCTCACTTTCGGGTGTACAGGATTCCTGGGCAAGGGGTGGAAGACCCCCTTACCAGGGCACAGGATGGAAACTAGTTAGGGGGAAGGGTTAGCTTAGTTAGACCGACTTCATGGGGCAGGGGTAAGTCCTCATGGAGTCCGTGGAATGGATTAGGTAGAGGGATTTGGTGAGCTTTCGGTTGGGAAATAAAATGATTTATTTGAGACAGTGACAGACTAGTGAATGTGTAGTGGGGACGTAGTTTAGCTACGTAGTGTTAAATGGAACGTGCTATAGTTTAAGGGACGACGTGGGAGCACGAGTTAGTTAGGGGAGGTAGTTAGAAGGATGGCAGAGTTCAGTGGTGTGTGTGTTGAAGAGTTGTTGGTGAGTTATGAGGTGAAGACATGCTGAGTGAGTGAGGCCAGCGGGTCTGTGTGTGTGGAGTGAATGGGGAATGCATGGTGCGATGAGTGATTGGGGGGAGGAGTGACTCCCGCCCAAGGGACCCCGGGGTCAGAGTAAAGTGAGTTAGCTGGGTTAGTCAAATTGAAAAATGGAGGTCGTTTTGTTGTTGGTGGGTGTGTAGGCTCGAAACCCGTTTGGAGGGGTGCAGGAGCCCTGTTGACGGGCTTGGGAGCGTGGCTGCGAAAGGTGAGTATCGCTGAGTGGGTACCCCGGGCACCAGGCTAGTCGGCCGTAGTAGGCCAAGGGCCCATGGGGGGCCGGGATAGCGTAGTGGGCACGGGTGCGCCTGCTTGGTGCGGGGGCCCGGGGCGCCATTAGCCGCGTGGGCAGTGTTGTGGGCACGGGTGACCCTCGGAAAGGGGCCTGGGAAGCCAGCCTGCCACGTGTGCGTTTCAGGGGAGGTGCCATGGGGGGCACTCCCCGGTGTTAGGGAGCTGGTAGGCTCGGAGGCAGTGTAGTGCCCGGGGTGCCATAGCGGGAGAATCGGCAGAGGGTCGTGCCTGCCAAAGGGAGCCACGTGTCCCAGCCATGAGACCGTGTGAGGGCACGGAGAGAAAATTGGGGGGCGAGGCCCGAAATTGTGAGGACACCAACACAGGCGACGGGAATCTGGGTTGTTAGAACCAATAGTTTAAGCGAGAGGCGCTTGTTGAAAGCCCCGGGGTAGTTTAACAGTTAAATGGTTAGGATAGATTAGGAGATGTACCCCTCCGCACCATCCATCCCCTCGCTGTCGTTGTGGGCCGCTGGACCCACTTTGGTTATAGATCGCTGAAGTCTGGGGAGGCCATTCTGAGGCTTGAATTGGGCCTCGACACAGGACGTTAGCTCTCCCTTATTCCCCTCCGGGAAGGGAACGTAGGGGTGGGGAGTAGGCTAGGTGACAGGATAGGTTAGCCAAACAAGGACAGTAAAGGGGGTTAGGGGACGATTTATAGTGGGGATGTAAAAAAAAATAAAATAAAAAAAAGTAAAAATAAAAAAAAATAAGTTGGGGCTAAATTGGGGTTTGAAAAATTAAGGGAGTGGGTATGTACAGTGACAGGCAAAGGCGATAGGTGGGAGGGAGACAGGTAGGTAGGTCCGAGCCCGCCTTCCAAGTGGCCAGCACCACCGCACTCCCTCCACCAACCTCCACGGAACGGCAAAGGCTGGCCAACTTCATCGGCAGCTGTTGTTTTGCTGCGAGGCCTGTGCCGGCTGGATCGTCTGCAGCTGCTGTGCTGCAAGGCCTGTGCCGGCCCACTTCATCTGCCGGCTGGCTGTTTTTCTTCAAGGCCTGTGCCGGCCAGTTCATCTGCCGGCTGTGTTTGCCTGCAGCGGCCTTCTTCTGCGGGCTGTGTTTGCCTGCTGCCTTTGCCATGCCATGCCCACTGCCCCTGCTCACCAGCCCCCGTTCAATTTTTGCTTTGCCCCACCCCCCTGTTCATTGCCATGTGCGCCAGGATCAAGGCAACAGTTTGCAAGCTGCAAGAACTGCCCTGTTGGCAGCTACAACACGGGCCTGCAGTGGCGGCCCGTGCACCGTGTTTGCGTCCATCCATTCATCCATCCATTCGTTGTGTTCATTGCGTGTGCCACTTGAGCTGGCACGGAGACTGCATTTGTGCAGCCCATGCACCGTTGTGGTTCACTGCGTTCAGTTCAAACCATTCATCCATCCATCCGTTGTGTTCATTGCGTGTGCCACTTGAGCTGGCACGGAGACTACGTTTGTGCAGCCCATGCACCGTTGTGGTTCACTGCGTTCAGTTCAAAAGGGAAGGCCTTGGACTGCGTGTGAGCAGCCGGCCACGTTCCCTGTCACCTGCATTGTTTGAGCCAGAGACTGCATGCGGGCAGCCTGGCTCCCTGCTAACTGCTTTCTTTTTGCAGAGTTCATTGATCCTGGGCCATGGTTTAGTGTAAAATTTGTAAATTAAGGTTAAGATGTACTGTAAATATGAGTGCGCCCCCGGCATGTCTGTCTTAGCGCCGGCAATTTTATTTAAGTCGTCCGTGTGAGTGAGTTTATTTAGGTAGTTACTCAGCCCTTAGGTTATTTATTTTGGGGACACGAATACCATGAATGTCGCAGTCAGGGATCCGTAGGTAAAATGTACTAGGGGAAAACTACACATGATGGCACACGAAAATTTGACGACTCGGGCCGAGTCTGTAAAAAGGGGAGGGGGTAGTGTTGTGGTTGACGAAATTCACAAACCACCATTCAGGTCCCTTAGGTGAGATATCTCGGTAAGTATATGTGTAGTTAGGCCCAAACCCGTTGTCTAGAGGGAATAAATGTCATTCATGCGGGCTGCGACTCTTCAGGATAGCCGTTTTTCTTTTACTATCTTTATTTTGGACCAGCCGCCATTATTACCACCACCAACCACGTCTCAACAGCCATCACAACAACAACCACCAACCACAACGCGGCCATCACAACAACAACCACCAACCACAACGCCGCTTCACCACAACCGCCACGACCTTTACCGTCACAACTCGCCACCATCGCATCACCGTCATCTCGCGCCACTCGTGGGCACCGATGCTGGACTCGTGCGGGGCGCGCACCGAGCAGCGTGTTCAAAAACATCACGGACTTTCCGCAGAAAAACGGATCAAAAACGACTCACGCCCACTTTTGTTCCGTCCAATCGGTGAGCGAGGGGGGGTTTGGCCCCGCCTCCAGGGCGTTGGAGGGCGGTCGCTATATGCAAATTCATGGATCAAAAAGCATTCACGCCCACTTTTCCTCGGGCCAATGGGGAGCCAGCAAGAGAGGTGAAGGGTCGGAGGCAGAGGGTCAAGGGTAAAAGAGCGAAGCCACGGGGCTTATAAAAACGACTGCGTTCGTCAGTCGAGTTCAGTTCAGTTGGAAGTTGAGTGAGAGTCCAGTTGGAAGTTAAGTAAGAGTTGAGTTGGAAGTTGAGTTGAGTGTGCGGAGTTCAAGAGAGTCGTCGGTGGAGCTGGAAAGAAGTGGTACTAGTCGGAGCTGTGGAGAGGTGACAGCGGCGAAGGCGGACGAGGGGGTGCTCGCGTCGGTGCCGGGAGCTGCACACCAGAGAGGCCAGCAACGCGACCGAGGTGGAGGAGGAGACGCTCGCCGCGGGACCCGAGACAGGGTGAAATCCTCCTTTCCCCGAGCATCAGCAACCCCCTCCTGTTTTCCCCCCACGCTGAGACAGTGCGACAAAGGGGGCCCCCTTCCCACCCCCTACCAGACACTGTCCGCGAGGCCCGCGGAGTTGAGGCACCACCGCCACTTTGCGTCTCATCAGACGGGTAGGCCCGACACGGTCTCGGCCCCAGGCCCGCCTACCCCCTCATCCTGGAGGGTGGTTCTCTTTTCTTTTGCTTTGGGAATGTGTGTTGTCGGCGCCGTCTGTGAAGTAAAATTGTACAAGTGTTGCCGTGTGCCCGGTAGTCGGATAGATCTGCATTGTTGCATTTGCTTTTTGTGTAATATTGCATTGTCTTCTTCTTTTACATGTGCTTTTGGTGGAATTGTATATGTGTGCTTTCCGTTCGTCGCGAAATAAATGTGCTTATTGTTGAACTGTTTTCCCGCTTCGCTTCGTCATTTCTTTCATTGAATCCCCATCTTGCTTCACGTAAAGGGTTGGTCGTGGGCTAAGACGCCCGATAATTAATCGAACCGTCGAGGCCGACGAATAACACCGCTCGGTTATCCCGATAGTACGGAACGGGTCGCTTAAGTGGCCCGTGTCCGAAGTCGACCTGCGGCGAGGTGCGATCGCCCGGTCTACCCTCCATGTGGGTACTTAGGTAGGTCGAATTTGGCGAGCAACCCTATCCCACTCGGGGGCCGATTGGCATGATCGCGGTGAGACCGAAAGGTCCACCCGTGACTGGTTCCCGGCGTTAGTCCGAGAGGGTCACGACTGGATTGTCCGTCCGGTGGGCGACGTGCCGCGATTCGAGTTACGTGGCCGTCCGCACGTCGGCGGGCGCGAATCCGCAACAATATATATACATATATATATATATATATATATATATATATATATATATATATATATATATATATATATATATATAATATATATATAAAATATATAAATATATATATAAAAAATATATATATATACATATATATATATATATATATACATATCTATATATATCTATATATATATATATATATATATATATATATATATATATATATATATATATATATATATATATATATATATATAGTTACGGCTGTGGAAATTCGCATTACACCATGAAGGGCCCGTAGGTGAGATATTTCGAAGTACATGTGTAATTAGCCCCAAATCCGTTGTCTCGAGGGAATTTATGTGATTCATTCGGGCTGCGACGCTCTGAGATAGCCGTTTTTCTGTTCTATCTTTATTTTGAACCAACCACGTCTCAACCGCCATCACACAACAACCACCTTAACCACCACGCCAGCCATCGTCACCAACTACAACCACGCTCCAACCCTCAGACAACAACAACAACAACAACGCCAACAGACACGACCTTTACCTTCACAACTCAATCCCGCAAACATCGCATCACCGTCATTCCCAAACAGCACCATAACCATCAAACCACCACCGATAAACCCTCCACCACCCTCACCTCTCTCCTTCTACGGCCATTCCCGCACCACCTGTGAACACTGAGCGTCGGGCTGTCTTGGGCTCGTTCAGCGATACGCACCGAGCCGTGAGCGCAAATAGCGGCCTTTCCGAGGGAGAATTCGGATCAGGAATGCTACACGCCCACTTCTGATCCGTCCAATTAGCAAGCGCGGAGTGGCTTGGCCCCGCCTCCAGGCGCATGTGTGAAATCGATGTATGCAAATTCTAGGATCAGGGGAGGTTCACGCCCACTTTTCCTCCGTCCAATTGGCAAGCGTGGCTCCACCCCCGAGGTCATCCTGATCCGGATATTTGCATATTGTTTTCTCCTGCCGGCCTATAAAATGGCGAGCGCAAGGCAAATCGTGGCAGAGTGTGGCAGTAGCAGTGTGTGTCGGCAGGGCAGAGTGAGGCAAAGTCATCAGTGTGGCATCGAGTTGGGTTCTGCAGTCGGCTGAGGAGTTGCGGGAAGAGGCAAAGGAGCTCGGGTCTGAGGCGAGAAGGACGGCGGTCGGCGACGAGGTCACGGTGTGAGATCGCTCATCGCGGGACCCAAGCCAGCCAGCCATTCTCCTCCCCCAGGGCATCAACAATTCCCACTTTCCCCCGTGCTGAGATAGTGCAAAAAGGGGGCCCCGTTCCCACCCCACTCCAAACGTCATGCCAACGAAACCCGCCAAGGAGCAAGGAGTCGGGGCACAGCCACGCGGCCACATCTGCGGCTCGTCTGCCAACGCGTCACGAGGACGCGGGTAGGACCCCCCCCCCCCCGGTCTCGCGGACCTGGCCGCTCCTCCAGGTCACGCGCACATATTGGCCTCCAGGCCTGTCTGCCCCCTTGTCTATGAGGGTGGCTTCTTTCCTTTGCTTTTGAGTAAATGTGTGTTGGCGCCATCTGTAAAGTAGAACTGTATAAGTGTTGCCGTGTGTGCGCGTAGTCGGTAGTAACTCTGCGTCATTGTTTCTTTTGTTTTAACTGCTATATGTGCATTTTGACTGTTTGGCTGGATATGTGTGATTTCCGTGTGTCGCGTAATAAATGTGCATTGTGTGAACTGTTTTGCCGTTTCGCTTCGTCTTTTCTTTATTGACCGTCCATCCTGCTTCACGTAAAGGGTTCGTAGTGGGCTTAATACGCCCGGTAATTAATCTGAACCGTCCAGGTCGGCGATAACACCGCTCGGTTATTCCGATAGCACGGAACGGGCCGCCCAAGCGGCCCGTGTCCGGAATCGACCTGCGGCGAGGTGCGATCGCCCGGTCGACCATTCGCGCAGGTACTTAGGTAGATCGAATTTGGTAAGCGACCCTATCCTGCGCGGGTGGGCAATTGGCACGGTCGTGGTGGGGTTAAACCCCCACCCGTGACTATCTCCCGGCGTTGTTCCGAGAGGGTCACGATAGAATTGTCCGTTCCGGTGGGCGAGGCGGCCGCCATTCGAGTCGAGCGGCCGATCGCACGCCGGCGGGCACGAATTCGCAACAATATATATGTATATGTATATATATATATATATATATATATATATATATATATATATATATATATATATATATATATATATATATATATATATATATATAATATAGACAAATAAATATATAATATATATACCGTATTTATTCTAATAGAAGCCCCCCTTATAAAAAAGACCCCCCCCCTTTGAGAAAATTTTAATGTTTCAAGGGTGTCTCTAATAATAGCCCCCCTCCCCCCTCCCCCGTCACCCGGTGTGAAACAATTGAGACAGCTGTAGCCTGTAGAGGGAGCCTGGCCCGCCGGGCCAGGCCGGGACCCGGCTTTGTTGACAGGTGTGTTTGACGGCGGTCAAGTCAGTGTGGTGTGGTATTCTGCATAATTTATACCCCTCTACCTTGACAATACTTGTATCTTCATAATAAAACAAATATATAAATAAATAAAAAATTGTATGTTTGTAGATTGTCTCTAATAAAGGCCCCCTCCCCTCCTTGACCAAACTGGTATTCTAATAAACGCCCAGGGCTTATATTAAAATAAATACTGTATATATATATATATATATATATATATATATATATATATATATATATATATATATATACATACATACATGCATACATACATACACATATACTAATAAATGAGTGGTGTGTGTGTGTGTGTGTGTCCTCCATCACACCTAAAATCATGAAACCTAGCAGCCTGAAACTTTGCAGGCATACTCATGGAACTTCAAAGAAGTGCATGAATGAAAATTTGGTGTCTGGGATAATTAAAACACCACTTTTGAAGATAATTAACGGCCTTATTTAATTATATCCTTTATCAGGTGCAACCTTGGTCACCTCGCTCTTTGGGGTCTTAAGGCGACTCCTGGGTAACCTCACTGGGGGTCTGAAACCGCCATGTTTTTTGGCCAACTAAACCATGCCTTGACTTTGAACAGGCTGCAACGATTTCTTAATGATAAAGTTTTTTTTTCTTCACTTTCCTCACTCATATTATTGAATGCCTGTTCATCAGAGCTATGAATCGCTGTTTTCATCACTTCGGCAAGTGGGATGAACCTAACTTTCTCTGTGATTGCTTGTTTCAGCTCAAAGAGGCTTCTGGGGTTATCTTTGTACACATTATCTTTGAGATATCCCTAAAGATAGAAAAATCTATTGGGCTCAGATCAGGGGAATGTGGAGACCCCTCGATGCTGAAGCATCGCCCACCCATTCTCTCACCAAAGTGGTTTCACCCACTCACAACACTCACTTGTAGTGTGAGGGGTTGCCCCATCCTGCAGAAACCATTGCTCTTCTCTTTGAAAGCTTCTCCTGCAACCAAGAGCCTTCCAGAACTCATTCAGCACTTTGGATGTAGCACTCAGAGTTGATGGTCAGAGCATTACCAAACTCATCTTCAAACCAAAATGGTCAATGATGCCATGCTTGCTCATTGAATTCCAGGTCATGCACTTTATTAAATGTAAGGGTCTCTAGCGAACCTCATCAGGTGGTACTGTGCCCCAGTCGACATTGTTCCCCAAGTTGACTTTGCCATTAAGCAAAGAGTGAGCCTCGTCAGCGAACCAAATATCATTGACAAAACCATGCTCCTCCTGAATATCTTCCACAAACCACCAAGCCATTTCAAGATGCTTGTTTTTGTCTGGGTCAGTGAGTTTGTGTCTGGCTTGTATTCTTTGTGGATTAAGTTTCATCTCATCATGGAGAATCCTCCTGAGACTTGACACTGCCAGTCCAAGTTATTGACTGCGGTGATGAAGCGACTTTTTATGGACTGTGTCCAGCTGACTGTTGGACCCTCTCAATGACCTCAGGAGTTCTCAGCAAAGGGTGCCCAGAATGAGTTGCTCCGTCTGTTGATTTTGAGTTTAAGTTGTGCACAATTCCTTGCTCTCAAAATTTCTTCGTTCATTTGAATATTCTCTCTTTGCATGGGGAGTCTCTGCAGACAAAAGCTTGTCTTGAACATTATTGGAGTTTGGATGAAGGATTACATTTTGATGTAGGATTCTGCAGAAAAAGCTTTTTCTGCATTTGTCCAGGGAATTTTTCCAACAGGACCTCAGCTACATTACATGACCAAAAGTATGCAGGCACCCTTTTTAATTAGTGGATTCGGCTATTTCTGTCACACCCATTGCTGACAGGTATATAAAATCAAGCACACAGCTATGCAATGTCTTTTGACAAAAATTTGCAGTAGAATGGGCCATACTGAAGAGTTCATTGACTTTCAAAGTGGTACCGTCATAGGATGCCACCTTTCCAACAAGACAGTTCCTTAAATTTCTGCCCTGCTAGAGCTGCCCCAGTCAATTGTAAGTGTTGTTATTGTGAAGTGGAAACATCTAAGAGCAACAACAGCTCAGTCATGAAGTGGTAGGCCACACAAGCCAACAGAACGGGACAGCCGAGTACTGAAGCACGTAGCACAGAAAAAGCATCTGTCATTTGCAGGACTCACTAATGTGTTCCAAAATTACTCTGGAAGCAATGTCAGCACAAGCACTGTTCGTGGAGAGCTTCATGAAATGGGTTTCCAAGGCCGATCAGCCACACACAAGCCCCAGATCACCATGTGCAATTCCAAGCGTCGGCTGAAGTGGTGTAAAGCTCACCGCCATTAGAATCTGGAGCAGTGGAAACGCGTTCTCTGGAGTGATGATGAATCACGCTTCACCATCTGGCAGTCTGACGGAAGAATCTGGGTTTGGCATATGCTAGCAGAACACTACCTGCCTGAATGCATAGTGCCAACTGTAACGTTTGGAGGAGGAATAATGGTCTGGGGCTGTTTTTCATGGTTCCGGCTCGGCCCCTTCGTTCCAGTGAAGGGAAATCTTAACGCAACAGCATACAATGACTTTCTAGACGATTCTACGCTTCCAACTTTGTTGCAACAGTTTGGGGAAGGCTCTTTCCTATTTCAGCATGACAATGCCCCCGTGCACAAAGCGAGGTCCATACAGAAATGGTTTGGCGAGATCGGTCTGGAAGAACTTGATTAGCTTGCACAGAGTCCTGACATCAACCCCATTGAACACCTTTGGGATGAATTGGAATGACCACTGCGAGCCAGATCTAATCGCCCAACATCAGTGCATGACCTCACCAATGCTCTTGTGGCTGAATGGAAGCAAATCCCCGCAGTAATGTTCCAACATCCAGTGGAAAGCCTTCCCAGAAGAGTGGAGGCTGTTCGAGCAGCAAAGGGTGGGGGCGGGGGGGACCAACTACATATTAATGCTCATGATTTTGGAATGAGATTTTGGACGAGCAGGTGTCCACATGCTTTTAGCCATGTAGTGTATCATTATCTGAAATTAGAGAGGAAAAAAAATCAGGAAAAACTAGAGAATTCATGGAACACCTTACCCACGCAGTCTTGAGAAAAAGGACATGGGAAGGATCTTTCAAACTCGTGCTTTGTATTTCCGAGCATGATCTATATTTCCTACAAGCTGACATTTTGTTTGAATCTCGATATTCCCCAATGCTGAGGGCTGAGTGGCAAGTTTGATTGGTCAAGATGGTGTAATCTTTTAGCTAAGTGCACTGTACTGCTAAACTGGAGGTTTGTGAAATTTCCATGAAGGCGTTTTATATTCTGTATTGTTCTAGTATGTAGTTCTAGTGGTTTTAAAGGCTGTAGAATTTTTTTTCTGGAAGTTTACTGCTGATGCATGAATTTTTACACCACCTTATTTAAAATGTTAGTTTAGTTCTTCGTGCCTGTTGTTTGTGTCCTTTATGACATCCTCAAAAACAGTAAGTTTCCTGTTTGGGATGATTTTCAATTTTGTTTCACTGCCAGACAAGCAGACAGACTTCGTGTTCTTCAGTATGATATTCAAAATATAAAATTAAATTGAAATTAAGTTGTTCCGAGATCATAAACTGATGTATGTAGACAGACAGACAATGTGAACAGATTGTTTAAACCTGCTTTTTGTTTCGCACATGAGTAGTAATAAATGTATGGTGAATAAAATGGAGTGTTTGGTTTTTTTATGGCACACCAGGTATAATATACAATTATGAATTTGGACTGCAGGTGGTAACTACGTTGCTTATAGATTCAGTTGCTTGGCCTCATGATACATTGAAGTGTACAAATTTTCAACAGTACAATGGCTTTTCTGAGAAAAATGAGAAATGCAGGCAGAAGCCCAATAAGAAATGGATCAATGTGAGTGCATGTACGGTTGAATGGAAGAACGACAATTGCAATCATTGTGATTGCAAAGGAAGGCAGTGGCAGCAAAAAGCTTGCAAAGCGTACAAAACATGTCGGTCGTACCTGGGCAAAGTACTCTTCTGAAATGCGCCCAGCCCACTCTATGCAGAGTGCCAGTGGTCGGCAAGGGTTGCAGATGTCTGCACACTTGATAAGCATCCGGCGAATGAGCAGACGCTGTTCAGGAGACCTTACAGGATTGCTTGTGTTCTCGTCGTCTTTGCTGTCATCACTCTACCGCAAATGGTATAACATGCAAACACATGAGCGGCAACAAAAGGCGCATGATATTAAAACAATAACAGCAACAGAAGACATAATACTGAAACAGCACCACCTGTATGATAGATAACAAGAAATAAGAACAATAGTAATAGAGGAAAACATATGTTATGGGATCATCCATTGTAGCAAGCAAAAGTAGCTCCCAAACTGAACATCAATTATTTAAATAAATAATCTATTTAAAATGGCATTTTATTTAAATAATGTCTTTAGTACTGCACCAAGTCTCTGAAATTGTAGTTATCCTTCCTCCCCGGTATTCCGTGCCGAATGGATGGGTCATTTGATTTGGCAATTCAACCAAGTGAATTGTGCTGAGCAACTCGGCCAAGCGGCGATGATAATAACTATTATAATTACAATGACAATGGCAATAACCGTACAGTATCACTCGCAGCCTTCCTGGAATCCTGATGTGACTTCTACTTTGATGTAGTGGGAAGACTTGTGTGTCCCAGTGATCTGGAGAGCTATGCTGATGGGAGCATTAGCTCCTAGTAGGTTTAACCAAGCCAGGGAGGTCAAAGGATAGGAGTCAGACGAAGAGTGGTCACACAAATAAGAGAATGAGGTTATTTATTTTTTCTAGCAACTTATCTAGTGGATGGCACCACAAACATAATATCCAGAGATGCCAACTTTTGGAAATCAGAATTAGGGAGGATTTTCAACTGACACCAAATAATGTGCGCGAAGCGCACATCTCGAGCGCGGAGCACTCGACCCTTGCGGCTGGGTCCAGGGCCCGCCTTAGGGCCCTGGAAGCTCTGGGGTTCTAGACGCTCTCTAGTGCCCTCTGAGCCCTATTTTGGAGCATTTAACATGTTAAGAATTCCCACTTTTTGAACAAAAAAAGGGGAAAATTGTGCACTTTTTAATGTTACATGTATGTTAATATTAGTAAGTTAGGGGACAATCAAAGATTAACAAAAAGCACAAAAGAAGCAATATTTTTCTTACCTTACTGGCTGGTACTACTGCTGCTTGCTTTTTCCATGGCAGCTTTGCTGAGGACAGCTGTGTGGCTCTTTAGCCCTTCTGATTATGTCTTTGCTGTATTCTCTCTGGTAGCAAGGGTGCTATGAGCTAGTTTTTCAATTAAGAGAGCTTCCAGGGTTTTGACACTCAAATTGGGACGAAATTCAGTATGATTCTTCCGTACAAGACTGAGTGCCCGCTCACATGATGCGTCTGAATGAGGAATGACCAAGATTCCCTTCATCACTTTGCTCAAATTAGGATACTTCTTGGCACCAGTGCAGGGATCTGTGAGCTGTGAAATCCGATGCCACTGCTCATCCACTCTCACTGTCTCAGTAGCAATTGTAGCTATGGAGGCGTCTGCCTGGTAGTGAGCGACCACTCTCAAGACTGTTCTATGTCACTATCACCGCCACTGAACAGACAGGGGAATTTCTGATGAAAACTCAACACAGTCAAACCCCACTTCTGGTGTAGCTTAACATCCAGCACCTAAGCATGCTTGGCTAATTCATCATCTAGCGGCCAGGTTTTGAAGATGTAATTGCAGGCTTTCACATAATATGAGCGAACTGCACTGAAGAAACCTTGGATGTCTGACCCACTCAGAGTGAAGGTGGATTTCTTGAGACTCCTTTGTTCCCTTATATACAGTTTGGCACGTTCCCAATCATGAGGTCCTCATCATTCTTCTGATGATTTCTGTCAGAGAAGGGTACATTTACCAGAGGAACCGATGACACCGATGGTTTCAAAAACCGTACGAAGATATCTTTCAGAAGACCATTCAATTCTCCGTGCAGGAGATGAATACAGGGTCTGTCTCTTTGGAGCAGAAGATTCCCTTCTCAAAAAGCTTGTTAGCATATCGAAGGAAGAAACAATAGAGTTTTGTTTGTGGAGACAAGAACATCCTGTTGACACGTTTTTCTCTAGATTCCTGCACAGTGTTTGAGGAAGATGCGCTTTAGTTGTAGAACTCGTAGTACACTTAGCCGCAGGGCGATCACACTTTTGCGTTTACTGCCAGCAGAAGAGGTCAGACTCGTAGTACCAGATCCAATTTTACGTTTGAGGAGAGAGCTTGAGGTAGGTGCAGCCAAGGAAGAAGACCTCCGATTCGAAGGTTTTGCTGAGCTTCTATCAAGTGATTTGGCAAAAGCAGAACTTAACTTGGGTCCTTTCTTTGCCTGTAGATGGGACTATCACAGTCTTTCTTCGACTCTGAAGGGATCTGCTTTGTAGATGAACGTGATGAAGGGCCGGTGATGCTACCTGCTCTCAGCATTGGTTTTGGTGCTGTCCCTGCTGTCTTCTTCGCAGCAGATACTGCAGTGGTAGTGGTGATTGCTGCTCCACTAGTGCTTGATCCTGCAGTGCCAGTACTGGCAGTAGATACAGTGCCGTCCTTCTTGCTCGTTGTTAGAGTCTTGGCTACAGTTGGTTGCATTTTTCTTCGTACTTCTTCTTTGAAGAAGAGGCGAAGTGGCTCCCACTGTTCAATCAGCCTGTTCCTAGGCACTGACCAAGGGACAGCCACCTTGTTGCGACATGCTTCAGAATCTTGTGTGTCGGGGCATCACAGAGTTCTTGCAGTGCTTTCACTCCTTTGACGCTGCTTACTTTTGTCCAAGTAGTAGTAAATATCGATGAGAAAGTCATCTAATTCAATGGGGAAGGCCTGAGCCGCCTTCTTGGTTGCATTGTGCATCATATGGGAAGGGCATCCCATGATGCAGCACTCTGGATTTTGTTTGTGGATATACAGCGACTCCTTTGTGCTTGCCCACCATGACAGAGGCATTATCAGCACAAAAGGAAACACAATTTCCCCACGGAATTTTCCTGTCACTGAACTCATGATCAAGCAGTTTGAAAATGTTTTCTCCAGTGGAATCTGTTTGCACGCAGGCAAACTTAGCAAACCTTGCTTCACAATCCCAGCACTGTTGTCATAGTACGAAATCAGGACAGGATATAGCTGGGCCTCACCACTGTCATTGCTACCATCTGTAGCTAGGCTAAATGGAGCTAGTCTAGCAATATCGGCAATAGATGAAGCAGTAACATTTGACAACTCACCAATTACACTGGTCAACAACAAATTTGTTGTCTGCATTTTTTAAGCTGATTTAGGACGAATCTGATGCGCTGAATCCAAAACTCACATTAGTTTTGTTCAATCAGGTCAAGTTTTTGAGATATGGCCACATGTCGTTTTTTACATTTTTGTTCACATGTACGCATGTGTGGAGCATTTTAGAAGAAGTTGGTGGGGTAAAATGTCATGTCAAATAATTGTTTTAATTGGAAATAATTATTTTAATGACAAGAAGTATTCAGGTACCAGATAGTTCTAGGTGATTATGTCGAAAAGGGATCAGTTTGAAGTCATAAAACCTCAAAATCTTCCAAAAATTGGTGAGGCAAAGCATAAAGTTCGTGGATCAAAACTAAAGTTAATGGGGCAGATTTTGTAATAATGTGATACAAAAAAGTTGTATTTCTTGAAATAACGAACTCTGAAGAATGTACAATACCTACATGCGCCAATTTATGACATGCGCTCTGCTCAAGCTTGGAGTGCCACAGTACGAACCCAAAGATTGGAGACTGTTCATTGACAGCAGCAAGCGATCACTGAAATGTGTTCTGCTACACAACGGCAACCAGTTTGCCTCTGTACCCATCGCTCACTCGACTACACTGAAGGAGAAGTATGAAGCGGTGAAGTACGTGCTGGAGAAAATTGGTTATGATCAGCATAAGTGGTTTATTTGTGTTGACCTGAAGATGGTGAACTTTTTGTTGGGACAACAGTCTGGCTTCACCAAGTACCCATGTTTTCTGTGCATGTGGATAGTAGGGACCGTGCTCAGCATTACACGAAGAAGGACTGGCCTGTGCGGGAGGAATTGGTGCCATGCAAAGAAAGGAACGTCATCAACGACCCTCTGGTGGACAGAGACAGAATACTCTTCCCACCGCTGCACATCAAGCTCGGCTTAATCAAGCAGTTCACCAAGGCTCTGGACAAAGATGGTGACTGCTTCACCTTACTTGTGCCAGGCTTTTCCAGGATTGACCATGGAGAAGTTGAAAGCTGGCATCTTTGATGGTTCTCAGATCCGTCAGCTCATCAGAGATCCAGAGTTCAAAAACTCAATGAACGAAGTGGAACTGGAAGCGTGGAAGACATTTGTTTTGGTAGTGAAGAACTTTCTTGGCAACAATAAGGCCAGAAACTACGCAGAACTTGTCAACAACATGCTGACTGCTTTCAGAAACCTGGGCTGCAACATGAGCATCAAGATGCACTACCTATTTTCACATATGAACCGGTTTCCTGAGAACCTGGGTTCAATGAGTGACGAGCAGGGAGAGAGATTCCATCAGGACATGAAGGAGATGGAGACCAGGTATCAGGGTCGCTGGGACGCAGTCATGATGGCTGACTACTGTTGGAATCTGAAGAGAGACCTCCCTGCCGCTGAACATTCCAGGAGTTCGAAGAAACGGAAGTTCAAGCCCTGAAGTTTGAACAGTGGTGACGCAACATGCAATTTACTTGTACTTACCTTTATCAATGCCCACCATTCAGATGACAGTAATCGATGTTTCTATCATGTAATCAATAAATGTTGTTGGCAAAACATTTTTTTCTTAAAAACATGTTTAGGATGATATCTACCTCAGGAGTATCTACCCTCAGGAGAGCCAGAAAACAACATCTTTCTCATCTCAAGTCTGAACTCTCAAACCTCTCTCCCTCCTCAAAATCCTGGTGGCGTTTAATCAAATCTGTTTCTGGTGTATGTTCCCCTCCATCCCCTCCCTTACCTCAAACTGCTGATTCCACACGTGATAAAGCTGAATGTCTAAACTCGGTGTTTGCAGCTAAATCTTGTGTCCCAAACCCATCACTATCTCTACCCACTTTACCCAGTCGCACCCAACTGTCCCTGACTCTGTATCCTTTCTCCTGACAAGGTGGAGAGCTTGCTTTCAAACCTCGAGTCAGATTCTGCAACCGGTCCAGACGGCATCAGCCCACGTGTCCTCAAAGCCTGCTCTTCTGCTCTTGCTCACCCTCTCTCTGTTCTATTCACCCTCTCATTTTCCTGTTGTCATCTGCCATCTGCTTGGAAATCTGCTAACATCACTGCCCTGCATAAAAAGGTGCAAAAACAGATCCCTGTAACTACAGACCAATCAGCCTTCTCCCAATCATCAGCAAGGTTATGGAATCCATCATTGCTTCAGACATGAAATCCTTCCTCTTCTCCAATGGCTTGATTTCCAATCATCAATTTGGTTTCAGACCAGGTCACTCTACCCTGGATATGCTGCTACTGCTCTCCCATCAATGGATGGAGGTCCTCAATGCCAGACAGGAAACTGAGCCGTATCCCTGGACATGTCACGTGCTTTTGGCACAGTCGGGCCCCCTGCCCTACTCACCAAACTCTCTTCCCATGGTATTCAAGGCCATCTCCACTCATGGCTCGCAGACTTCCTCTCCTGTCGCAGTCAACGTGTGGCCCTAAATGGAGTTCTTTCATCCCCTCTTCCTGTGCAGGCTGGAGTTCCTCAAGGTAGCGTTCTGGGCCCTGTTCTTTTCTGGTTTTCATCAATGATCTCTCGGACTCTCTGGAAAATCCTCTATTTCTCTTTCCCCATCACTCCACCCTCTGCCCTACCATCTGTCATCCCTCAGACCGCAAGCAGCAGCTTCTTCCCTCACTCCAGATCTGCATAAAATCACAAACTCCTCCAACACCTCCAACATCTCTTTCAATCCACACAAATCTCACACTCTCACTATCTCTCTCCCAAACCACCACTTACAAAACCCCCCATCCACTTTCTCAACAATCCTCTGGAAGAAGTCTTTTCTTTCAAGCTTCTGGGTCTCACTATCTGCCATGACCTTTCCTGGGAAAGTCACATTTCCAACCTTGCCTCAAAAGCCAGTCGCCGTCTGGGAATCCTCCGTCGTGCAAAGTCCTTCCTCGCCCCTCTTGTGCTCCTGACCAGTTACAAAGCTTTTGTCCGTAGCCTGATGGAGTACTGCTCTCCCCTCTGGGCTGGTGCTCCTGCCTCCCACCTTTCTCGACTTCACGCTGGCGAAACCAGGGCTTTTAAGATCATTGGCATCTCCCGCAATGAAGCTGAGTCTTTGGGCCTCTCACTCAATCACCGCAGGTTGGTCGGTGGTCTTTCTGTCTTCTACCGACTCCTTCTCCAGCCTTGCCCCCTGCTCTCTCTGCGATTTGTCCCAACCACATTTCCACAGGGCGCTCAAGGTCCGCCAACAACCCCTTCTGGTAAAACTACCAAAATCACGAATCACTGCTCATCTTCACTCTTTCATTCCTCTTTTTCCCGCCTTTGGAATAAACTTCCTCACTCTATTCTTTCCCATTCTTCCCTCCAGGCTTTCAAAACAGCTGTTCACCACCACCTCTTATCTTCCCCATCCAAATCCTCGATCTTTCTACCCCCGATAATCCACCCAAGCCCACTTCCTTCAATTCTCCTGCTTTCCTTCCTGAAAGTCCCTGTAATGTCCATCTTCTCCTCGCCATGTTCCCTCCCATCCCCATCCTCTCCCTTCCACAGTTCACCTGTGTCTGTTCCCAATGTTTTGTCCCTTCCACTCCCACCCCTCTTGTCTCATGCCTCCTGCTGTGAGTTGTGTGTTAGCTCTCATACGAGCCTCGACTGGTATACAAAAAAAAAAAAAAAAAAATATGTGTTGACAAAAATCAGCTGGTAATGCCACAAAAATGTAATTGATTTTGTCACAAGATCTGATTTTTTCAAATCAACTTTGCACAAAAAACCTGACCTGATGTTGATGGATGCCAGAGAAACGCATGCCATTTCCTGATTCAGCAGTGCCAGAATACCCTAATTCACTTGTAGAAATCTAGACAACATTCAGAAAGTAAAAAATTGTTGACCAGTGTTCTTTTTTCTTCTTTGTTCTTGTTCTTTTTTTTTTCTTTTTTTTTTCTTGCTTTTTTTTTTTTTTTTTTTTTTTTGTTCTTGCACATCTTGCACATCTTGCAAGTTTTTGTTCTTGCACATCCATACTTTGAAGCAACTTTTGAATCTGGAAAGGTCTTTTGAAATAGAGGTCCAGCATGATCTGAGACTGATATGGGCAAGTTATGTTCCACAATAAATCCACTAAAGAGAAGTTCCGCCGGGTAACATCCTCTTCCTCGCTTTGTCCCTTGTTTGGTGAAATAATTCAGAAGTGTACCGGTACTGTGCTCGAAGATCTCTCCTTTGCAATGTCTGTGTGCCGTTTGCTTCCAACGTGCTTCCGAATATCATCGCGACCTCCGTGCTCAACTGAAATATCAACGCTGCATACTGTACAATACGCATGATGAATTCTCTTTCAGACTTTCGAATACACGGGTATTGGAGACTGTATTCGGTCTTGTACTTCTGAGACCATTTCTTGATCTTCGTGTTTATTTTCTGCCATTTCGTAATCAACATCGAGGGCTTGAAGCATCGGTAACTTCAGTCGATGTTCCACAGCTGCAGCGCGACTCGTAGAACTCTAGCGGCTGTTAAACACCGCACGGTGGTCGCGACCGCCGGGCTGGTACGGGGCCCAGCTGCATGCAGTGAGCGTATCGCATGCATATACACTGTGCATACATACCGCATGCACTGTATTGCACACATACCGCATGCACTAAATCTCAGTGCATGATCGCATAAGCGAGATCCAGACCCAATGTTTCGCTGCTCCTCATTTGAATTTGCAATTTTTTACGTACAATTTGGTAGCAGCGAACGTTATGGAGTTACCACATGCTATACGTAGCAGACGATGCTTTTCATTCAATTCTCATACTAGTACATTCTGATTAGTGAACAGTGCAAAAATATCAAAATTTCGGGAGGATAAGGATAGTGATCGTAAGGGCGGGAGTTTGGGTGAATTTTCGGAAGCCTCCCGATGAAATCGGGAGGGTTGGCATTGCTGAATATCACACGAGCAGGAGTTGCGACCGCAAGTGTAGCGACTCAAGTAGATCAAGTGACAAACAATCGAAAGGTTTACCTGAGTTCGCTCGCACAGTTCATCACTCACAGAATTTAATCATCATATGTTATTAATTATGACAGAAGAACTGCTCATCCATGAATACATTGCAGACATGTTGACGTCACGACTAAAGTGGCATATGAGGCATTCTTTTCTCATGCCAGTTGTCACGTTGTATGGCAAATGGCTGTATAGTAGGAATCTTAAAGCAGGACAACACTCTTTATCACATTCGGTAAATTGAACTCTAACTTACAGTGTAGTTCTAAAAGGTGATGTGGACTAGATAAATTCAAATCAAAAGCAATTTTAAGAACCATTTAAAAACTTCACAATTCCATTTCATCGTCAGTGAGCTCAATGAGCAATTGCTGTGGTTTGCTGCGTCCAGTGTAAAGTTTATCAAATAATTACGGAATGCTCTGAATCTTACCGAAGACCTTCCATCAGCTCTTCCAATCGCAGACTTGCACACACTGTTGGCAAATTTGTTCACATGTTCAAAGTGCTTCGTCATTTCCGTGGCGAGGACCATGTCGATGACAGCTTGCCGAAGGCTGCGGTACTCGCTCCTGAACACTCACACGTGAAGGGGTCAAGGGAAATACAGTCTACAATCAGGGCCGAATTACAAGAAACGTTTTGATCGTTTCTTCGAATTATTAAAAACTATTAACATAAGAGCTCACTGCTTTGACCATTAACACGTTTCTTCAGATCCATTTATTTTTGGCTTCCTATGCTGGCTGAGGGTTAAGTAGATGGTTTGGTTGTCATAACATTCTTAAAGAAAAAGGCTGCATTTGTCTGTTGAGGGGTTTTTTTCCCTTCAATTTCTCAATTAACCAGACTCAGTGGATTGTGGTTTGGGTGTCCTCTCTAAGTCTGGGAGGTCGGTTATTCAATTCCGACCTTGACCGAGTTAAACCACAGAATAACATTGGTACAAGCTGCTGTCTTGCTTGGCACTCAGCATTTAGAGGGGAGAGCATGGATCAACCGCACACTTCGGGTGAGGGCGATTACACCTTCAATAAAAAAAACAACTCTCCCTGTTGACTGCAGAGGGAAGAAAGACTCCAATGTCGCCAGCTCCAATGTGTCGCCAGCTCCAATGCCAGCTCCAAAGACTCCAATGTGTTTAAGTAGAATTTTATTACATCCAGTACATACAATGGTGCTGGCTTACACACAATAATAATACATACAAGCTATGTCAAATTATCCGTAATTTACGTTTCACAAAGGTTTAGGAAGACAGCCTATATAGATGATGCTGAAGCACATCAAAGGAAATCCTGCCCAATGTTTCGATATATAAGAAATGTAGTTCATCTTTTATCGCACTCTTTAAAGATAAATTTGAATGTTAATTTTTTTTTGTACACATAGTTGAGGCTCGTGGAAGAGCTAGTACTAGTACGCTGAACGGATCAGGATGAAACAGGCCAAAAGTAACAGCAGAGAGTGGGGGCAGACACCAACAGCAGAGCCGAAGGCTAAGACAGAGGAAGGCGGACAAAATGAGTGTGGGGAGGAATTGGGGGTGGGGGGGGCAAAAGAGGTTGCACAGGGTTGACAAGATTGGTACAGAAGGGAAAACTGTTAATTTGGAAGCAGGAGGGATTGGGGTTAACGAGAGTAGAAAAAAGATCATTGTTTTGGATTGGGGACAATCTGAGATGATGGTGAACAGCTGTCTTCAAGACATGGATGGAAGAATGAGATTGAAGAGAATGTGGAATTTGATTCTTAAATTAAATTAAGGTTTCATCGTCAGAAGGAGATATATGTCACAGGAAATCCCACCAAAGGTTTCCACCATGTTAAGTACGTGTTGATATTTTTCTTTAAGTAAATGAGAAAATTAGAAATAGATTATGTTTAACGAGATATAAATGACGTTTAATGAGATATAGATTATTTTCGTGGAATTTCTGCGGGTTCAACAAATAATATTAATATGTCTCCAGCACACAGAGTGCTCCAACAAGTTACTTAACCCAAATCTAAAGGGTGAATAGTGTTAAAAAAATCAAATCCAGTGTTGTCTCCGGTCTACATTTTCATGCATGGGCGGTCAAGACGGCTCTTTCATCAATTGTTTTCTGCAAAAAGGCAGAGAGGATTAGTGCAAAACGTTGTGACTACATGAGAGAACGCGACTGATTATTAATAATGTACAGATATTTTTGATGTCACGAGGTCTTTCATTTTTACCTCCACCACCGAAGGTGGATGGAGGTTATGTTTTTACCCCTGTTTGTCTGTTGGGTTGCCAAAATCGGTGACCCTTATTGTCAGTAATTCTGTCTGTTTGTTTGGATGTTTGTTCGTTTGTCATCAGCATAATTGGTAGTAAACGTGGGCGGATTTTGACCAAACTCGGGTGTTAGGTACATCTTATGACCTAGTGCTTTGGAAATTGTGATGGTTGCTCGGGACGCTTTGGTTCCCCAGAAACAACCGAAAAACCTTCAAAATCGGTACCGTTCACGCGAAATCAATTCCAAAAGCCATTATCCCACGTAGGGTTATGAAATTTGACATGAACGATCTACAGGTGACGCTCTATCAAATATATTCCGGTTTTTGTGATATATGGAATACTTTACCCACAGCACCCCCTACAATTAGGGTATGCGCGAAAATTGGTGAACATTGAAAGCCCCCGAGCGACCAGGTGAGTGCATCGATATGAATGAAACATTGCAGGTTCATGGTACTCAATGAGTACTACAACTTTGCCTCATGACATATTGACCGATTTCGCTTAGGTCAGGGGTCAAAAGTCAATTAGTGCAAAAATCGATAATATGCGAGAGCTGAAGGTGCCTTCGCACCAAATGCTACTCCTCCTAGGGTTATGGTCGGATGGTCATAAAAATTCATACTAATCATCTGGAATACATTGTGCACAAACGATCGAGCCGGATTTTCGATTTAGATCTTTGTTCACCCACAGCACCCCCTCGAACTTTGGGGATTTCCGATTTCAAACCGCATTTTCGGTACTCTTCATTCAAATGGATACTAGTAGATGGATCAAATGGATACTAGTAGTTATCAGTAGATGTAACTGGATGAGATTTGATATGCATAATCTTAAGGAGATTCCCTATCCGCTATTAGTCCAAGAGCATTAGGTCAAAATAGGCCCTAACCTGGACATTTTTGGTAACAAGCTGATTTTTTTCAGGATAGGTCCAGGAATATGTCTAGAATAACATACTAAAAGTCCTCATAAATCCTCCTTGAGCGTTTTCCGCAATCCAAGATGGCGTCCAAAATGGCCGCCTCTTCTGTTTTTCTCATAACTTTGCAAGCAGGTTTCCCCAAAACACACTTTAAATGTCTACATATATGTTTTGAAGTATGAGGAACTCATTAGAATACATCTTAAGAGATGCTGAAGCACGCAAGTACCAATAAGACCTCTTGAGTTCTTCCAAAAGTCCAGGCAGAAGCAGACGCCAACACCCTGATTGTCTCCACAGCACTAGCACTGGCAGAGTCAGAACATGTGCCAGTTGCTGTCGTTGGTACGGACACAGACTTACTGGTAATGCTAGTTGCTCGGGCAACCTCTTCCACAGATGTGTACATGCTATGCCACAGTAATTCTGTCACGGTCCTCAACATTCATGAGATTCAGCATGCCATAGGGGACACAAGAAATCACTTGATGTTTCTTCATGCTGTGACGGGATGTGACACGGTCTCTGCGATCTATCGTCAGGGCAAGCGTAAAGCTTTCAACATGGTGCACAAGAAGCGGGACTACGACTTGCTGGATACCTTCACAAACAGTGGAAGCACCCATGACGAGGTGGAAAAAGCTGGGGAAGGCTTCATTCTTAAGCTTTATGGAGCCAGCAGTTTTGAATCTCTTGATGACTACCGTCACATCGCATACAAACGGGCAATCGGTCGCAGTTCCCTGAGTTCATCCTTTCAGCTAGAAAGTCTACCTCCAACTAGTGCTGCAGCAAAGCAACATTCATATCGCGCCTATCTTACCGTCCAGGAATGGATGGGTAACTCCTTATCTCCAACAGAATGGGGCTGGCGATTTCAGGACGGGACTCTTACCCCGGTAGAAACAGACATTGCTGTTGCACCCGACACTTTGCTGAACATGGTGGCATGTGGGTGTAAACCAGATGGTTGCAGAAGCATGACATGTAGCTGCAAGAAACTTGGGCTCTTTTGTACCTCAATGTGCAGTAAATGCAGTGGTCTCAATTGCAACAATACAGCACCAACTCTTATAGATGCCGACGATGATATTACCCCAACTTCAGAGGACATCAACATTGAAGATACAGCATCCGACGATGAAGACAATGACTGATGCAACTAGGTGTGTGCATGCGTAAGGTAAAGATTCATCTGAAACTTTTGAGGTTTGAATCTCTAGCATGATCTTGTTTTGAATGTCTTTGCCTCTTGAAACAGGCTAAAACAGCAGTGTGTTGATAAGTGGCGGACATTTTGAGCACCATTTGAATTTCAGAAAGAACTTCAGCGGTTTTATTGTTTCCTTTGTACTTCAAAGTATCTGAATGAGTTCCTTATTTCTCAAGATATAATATATTTAGAGATTTAAAGTGCATATTGAGGTAACTTAGTCACAGGGTCATGAGAAAAACAGGAAATTGCAACCATCTTTGGCGCCATTTTGGATTTTGGGACTAGTTCAAGTAGTTTTATTGGTATAGATATGCGTGTTTCAAATCTGCGAATAAGAATTTATCTAGATTCCTTGACTCCCATAACATATATAAAGACATTTTAGTGTGCTTTATTGGGTTACTTAGTTGCAGAGTTATGAGAAAACAACAACAGGAAAAGGGGCATTTCGGGCGCCATTTTGAATTCCAGGATGAGCTCAAGTGTTTTTATTGGTAAATGCGTGTTTTTGAAAAATTCCCAATAAGTATATGATTCATTTCATTGAGTCGCAAAACATATATTAAGACATTTAAAGTGCGTGTTGAAGTACCTTGGTGTAAAACCAGAAACGGCAGCAATTTCAGACGCCATTTTGGATTTCTGAAAGAGCTTAAGCGGTTTTATTCGTTTTTGTGTGTTTCAAAATCTTCCGATATGTATTGTATTGAGTTCCTTATACTTCAAAACATATGTGTAGACATTTAAAATGTGTTATAGGTAAACCTACTTGCAAAGTTATGAGAAAAACAGGAAATGGCGGCCATTTTGGACGCAATTTTGGATTGCGGAAAACGCTCAAGGAGGATTCATGAGAACTTTTAGTATGTTATTTCACACACATTCCTGGACCTTTCCTGAAAAAATCAGCTTGTTACCAAAAATGTCCAGGTTAAACCCTAATGCTCTTGGACTATATATGACATCCATTTTGCTCTATCTCTTATAGTTTCCATGCTCGGCGACCCATCGCCGCCTACCGGCTGTCTGTTTGTTCGTTTGTCTGTGAGGATATCTCAAAAAGTTATGGATGGATTCGAATGAACCTTGGTGGATTAGATGGATGTGTGACAAGGACGAATTTGTTTGATTTTGGTGAAGGTCCAGATCTGAATCCATCCTATCAGTGTGATACAAAATGTAAACTGTTCAGCCTGGCGGAGGTATGCTCTCTACTGAGTGCCGTTCTAGAGTCAGAATATAATACTGCTGCAAAATTGGCCCTTCAGCTGCAACATGCATTCAGAACAAGCCTCCACTCGCTTTAACTTTAAGAATGCTCAGAATTAAGAATCCTCAGATTCTTCTGTGCATGTTACAGAACATGTCACAATCGATACGTTATCTGAGAAAGAAATAAAATAGCTCTTTTACTCTTCCTGTTGGATGAAGCACATGGCTGTGGTCAGCATTATTTGCTGGGGAGCAGCTGTGCCACTGATATAGTGCTCCCTGTAGGTTAGAGCAGGGATTTGTAATTTGTTCAGGGTGTCAACGACTACTCACTTACTCCAGGACATAGAGGGGTTTTTAACGTCCACCAACTTATGCAGGCAAACGGGATGCCCTGTTTCACGTCAATCCGAGGTACGACACACACACTGATGAATCACCCTGTCTGTGAAACTCCAGGATGACAGTTGATAGCTGGGCCGAGATTCAAACCCAAGCTCGACAGCTCAAAGGCAAGATTACACACTTCTAAGTCTTCCTGCCAGCTCCATATAAAATGGTCGAATAAAGGGATCTGTGACTTGCGAGACCATTAAGCTGACCTAATAATCCTGTAATTTATAATTATTTTTCCCAAAGCCAAAGTTTGTGCTCTCCCTCCAAGGACATCAGGTATCTTCATCTTGGCAGTAATCACAAGAGATAGAATTGCTTTTGCAATATATGTCCCCTACCGATGTGATATTTTCTAAGTCCCAAAAGGGCATAACTGTGAAAGATTGAAGAAACATCCTGAAACTCGAAATTCTTCTGTAACTTATCATAATAAAGCCATGTACCAAGTTTCAGTTGAATATGTTGAAGGGGGTGGGAAATACAAGTCTGAAAAACCACGGACGCCAAACATCGAGTCAGTCCCCTCCAGTGAAACCAGTAGTGGACTCATAAGGAACTTCCTTCACAACCCACATACATATATATATATATATATATATATATATATATATATATATATATATATATATATATATATATATATATATATATATATATATATATATATATATATATATATATATATATATATATATATATATATATCTTTGGTAACTTTTGATAATGCATGTTGCATCTTCTTCATACAGAGTGGAAATCAGTTATCAAATGCCACAAAGAATGCCTGATATTTTGAGGCTTCGCAGGGAAAACTTTAAGTCTGAGAATTTGGATTTCACGAGCGTCTGGCTCACCGTTCCATGTTCCGAAAGATGTTGGCCTTTTCGTCGTTCACTGTAAGTTGAAAAGCAAGTGCAGCATGATGACTTTCTAAAACAGCCGTGTCATTGTACAGTATGGCCAAATCACTGCCTGCATTGCACAGGAAGGAGTTGGTTCGCCCAGGGTGATCGACATCATGAACTGTCGCTGCGATGAGGCCGGCAATTTCATCCAATGGCTCCAGACTTCCCTGCACACCAGTTTGAGAAAGTTTTCCTTTAAAAACCAAATACAAAAAAAATTAAAACCAGTGGCTGTTACTTTGCCAGGTGTGTGTGTGTGTGTGTGTGTGTGTGTGTGTGTGTGTGTGTGTGTGTGTGTGTGTGTGTGTGTGTGTGTGTGTGTGTGTGTGTGTGTGTGTGTGTGTGTGTGTGTGTGTGTGTGTGTTGCTTTCCCTTCATATCTGAAGAAGGCCGTTCACATGATAAACTGAAACCTTCACTGGCTGACACAAATTGAAGCTGATCAAAACTAGAGCTTTTCAAGTAGTAGTAGTAGCAGTAATTACTCAGGTCCCTAATGTTTCGATATATAGGAAATGTAGTTTATCATTTACCGCAGTTTTTAGAGAAATTTGAATGTGATATTTTTTTGTATACATCGTCTCGACCCGTGGAAGAGCCTAGTTCTAGTACACTGAACAGATCAGGACACAACAGGCCAAAAGGAACAGCAGAGAGAGGGGGGAAATGCCAACAGCAGAGCCAAAGGCCAAGACAAGTGCCAGACATGAAGGCCAAGACACAAGACATGTGGGAGCATGCACCAGAGCAGCGAGTCGCCACATCCACTTTCCGCCAATACTCCAGGGGATTCTGTCTGGCCATCCCACAAGCAGATGCCTGGCCCATCCCTGTCTCCTTGAGATGCCGATAAACCTGCTGCAAACACGAGGCACGTGGTCGGCCCCTTTGCCTCCTCCACTCACGAGGCTCTCGCTGAGAGAATCTGGTGAACAGGATCAGCATCAGGAAACCGAGCCACATGCACATACAGCTGCAGCTGATGCTCACGGACTATACAGGAAAGAAATCTCATCTGAATCTCTCTCAGTAAACACTTGTTGGACACAAAGTCTGACCAGCGATAGCTAAGGATTGTCCGAAGAGACCTGGTACCGAAGGAGTTGAGTGTTTGTCTCAGATTCTTGGTCAGAGTCCAAGTCTCACATCCGTAGAGCAAGACTGGAAGCATCAAGGACTTAAAGACTCAGACTTTCATCCTCCTGCATAGGTACTGACAACAGCACAATCCCCATGATCCAGTGAATCCAGGACTCCCCAGGCCCGAACCCAGACGTCTATCACCATCTGGCTCACAACATGTGGAGACATGAATATCACTGCCAAGGTAAGTGAATCTTTGTCACCTTAACATCCATGCCACAAACAGCTACAGAGAAGATAGCAGCATAAAGGATGACATTGAAAGCTTGGATCTCAGTTGCAACCCAGGGGACCTATAATCCTCGTGGCTCAGGCTCTTCATTCAGCGCATTTAAGGTCCACATAAGGATATGTATAGTCTCCAAAAATATGACTGCATCATCTACGAAATCAAGGTCAGAGAGCTTGACATTCCCAAACGATGCAACGCAGCTTGATCTCTCTGACACCCTCCCCAGAATCCAGTTCATACAAGCGCTGAAAACTGTGGGGAATGGGATTTCCCATTTATCGCAAGTTCCAAGATCCCCCCAAACTCCTGGACCTCCCAGACCCCCACTCAACAGTACACACCGATGACAAACCCCAGTAACAACTGGAAATAAGTCAGAGATGGAACCACCACATGTCACTGCACTCTCAGTACCAGAGTATAGTTCAGAAATCAGATTGATCAGTTTTAGTGGCACCCCACGAAGAAATCAACTATTTTTGAGATCAAAAGTTAAAACTTCTAAAATCATCAATTTTCAACTGAAAAATCGTCAATTTACATCCTATTAACTTGAAAGTTGAACAGGATTTGCATAGTCCATCACTGAATTGGGAAAGCAACTATTTTTGAGGTCAAAAGGTCAAAGGTCAAACTTGTAAAGTCATCAATTTCCATCAGAAAAATAATCAATTTTCATCCGATCGACCTGAGCTTTGATTAAGATTGTCATTTTTAATCTTAATGAAATGGATGATTTGATGTATCCGTGGCAACCTTTGGAGAGAGGGGGGTGGATTTTGCAAGTATCGTGCTCTGCACGTCTTTTCCTTGTTTGTTTGTTTCTCTGGCTGTCTGTGTGCAGGATATCTCAAAAAGTTGTGGACGGATCCAGATGAAATTTGGTTGGCAGGTTGGGTGTGTGGTGTGACAAGGACGAACTGATTAGATTTTGGTGAAGATCCGAATCCGGATCTGGATATGAGAATTATTTGATTTTTAAGGTGATTTTTCACCATTGAGAGATGGGGCCAAAAACGATATCATACTGAAGAGCATGATATTACAAAAATGTATTGGACCCGATATGTTCTCATGGATCAGGCATTGCGGGGCAGAGGTACGTGCTCTACCGAGTGCTCTTCTAGTTTTCTACTGTTTTGCATTTGTTCTTTCATTCTCACTTTTGTTTTCTTTGGCTGTTTTCACAATAATTTTGCAGGTTTTTTTCTTTCGAAATAAAAAAAATAATTGTGGCACTTCCCAGCTTCCTCATGTCAAAAAAAAGCAATATTTTATTTTTAGCCTGAAATGTTCAATTTACTACTTAAGGCCCGGTCACACCTTGACGTTTTTGCCAGCGATGGCAACGTATTAAAATGTATGTAAAACGCTGGCTTACGTTGAACTTTTGATGTTTTTTTTTAAAGATTCGGACGTATTCATAGCGACTTGGTCTTATGTATAACGCATTGGTAACTGACACAGAACGTTTCGTTGTGTTATAGATAACTTATACCAACGAATGCTGAACCTGTTGTCGGCCTACACAACCGATGCCTAACGATAGTCTAACTTAGGCATAGCGCGTTGCACGCATCGCCGACGATGTCGTGACGTAGCCTATTAAAAGGCTGACGCACAACGATTCGAATCATAACTGCCGTAGAAATGGAAGTGACAACATCGCGGTCACACCTTGGCGATCTTGTCAGCGTATGCCGACCTAAGAAAAATGTGTCTAAAACGTTGCGGCACGTCAAATACGGTATGAGTAAGTTTGGTATACGTGAGTAGAACGCTAAATACGCTATCATACGTCGTAGTAAGTAGAGTACGTCAAGAAATTTTAAACATGTTCAAAATTTTACGACGTACTCGGCATATGACGCACGTTCCGCATGCGATGGGGATAAGTTTTACACACGATATGTGGACGCTTACACACGTCCACAAAGGCTACTTATAAGCTACTCATAAGTTGAAACACGTCGCGGTAATGTCTTTTTTACGCGAAACTTATTTCTAACTTATGTTTGACGTGCTTTGAACCAATTCTTTACGTAGCCCCAACACACATCGACGTATGTAGACGTATTCCAATGACGTCTTCCGGTCGACATAAAAATAAATGAAAGTGTTTCTAGGTTACAACTGCCATATAAAGACGTGTTCCCAGCGGTTTTGGGAATTGGTATATAAAAATGCTGCTCATAAAAGGGGAACCCAACAGTGTTTTCGAGTCCTTTTTGAGTCGATGTCCATGTCAGCAGTAACAGTATCAGTATCAGTATCAGTATTAGTTATTGCTTAGTATTACGTAGTAGTAGTTTGTTCATGTTGGCAGTAGTAGGTGAGTGTGAGGGGGAGGGTGTAGGTTATGATGGATCGTCCTTGCGTCCGCGTGTCCACGGGTAGGAGACATCTTTTCACCATTGTTCGAAGTTCTTCGCGGCTAATTTTTTATGGGGCTTTTTCAACAATGAGCTATAGCTTGTTTTTACGATTTAGGTCTATTCATAATGGGTTGGACAAATGCACAATGAACTAATAATGTGCAGAGAGCGCTTTGATTACTTAGAGATACGATATACCAACGAATAATTATCGTGAAGCCGGCGTTCACAAACTATGCCCAACGATAGCCTAACTTATTCATATCGTGCGGCAGTTTATCTTTGCCGGTGACGTAGGGTTTGCTATTCATTGGCTGCCACTCAACGATTTAAATGGCTGCATCTCCACTATTGAAAGTAGACGCTTGCGCTCAACAATTGGATTTTTTTTACACTCAATGACTTTTAAACGGTACCACTCAGCTATTTTCATTGTTTACAATGAACGATTTAAATTGCTGTCACTCGCCTTTGTTTTTTGACGCTAGGGTTTTGAAATTTGAAGCGTTTCTTCTGAACGTGTTAAAACGCTCAAACTCGACTATTTTAAATAGACGCTGCCGATGGACAATTGGAATCATAGCCAAGCTAGACATTGAAGTGTGAACATCCTCGTCATGCTGAAGAAAAGTTTGAAGAATGCTGCAAAAAAGTGTCCTGGCCGTGGCCGTGGACGCTGACGCAAGGACGATCCATTATACCGACATCTTTCAGCCTATGAGTAACTTAAAAGTAACGTCTGTCGATGTGTGGCAACGATCGCGTAACGTGCCAACAACACGTTAATCATAGGTTAGAAATAAGTTTAGGGTACGCTAAACATTACCTCGGCGTGTCTCAACTTATGATTAACTTACAAGTAGCATGTGTTGACGTCTGTCAACGATCGCAGACCGTGCATACAACTTGTGGCCAGCGTAGCGGAACGTGTGAGTCATACGCCGGCATACGTCGTGAAATTTCAAGCATGAAAAAATTTGAGGACAACCAAAAAGTACAACGTTTAAAGCCAGCGTACAACGACGTATGGCAGTGTTTTTCAGCGTGCTCTCAATGTTATCAAAACTTACCCATAACGTATTCAACGTGTGCCAGCGTTTTAGAAAAACAATTCAAAAATCGGCATACGTTGGCTAAAACGTCAAGGTGTGACCGGGCCTTTAGTTACAACTCTCGACTTGAAGAACAGATACAGAATCATTTTAAAACACTTTTAAATATAAACACCAAGTATCTGCACGGCTAAATCCCCGATATTTTCACCTTTCCATAAAATATCAAGCAGCTCAGTGATTTTTGGGGGTAAAGTCTTGTTACATTGTCTTCAAGTTTGTGTTCAAGTCCCACAGCTGCTCGGAGTGAAAATTTTCACACAAGGTGATGGTGTGACAACCTGTCCAGGATTGATTCTTGGCCATGGAAATATTCATAACTCGTCATGAGCATGATCATGCTCTGACAGCACATGCCTCCACAACCATCACCACCACAACCACCATTATAACAACACTGGTGGTAATGAATCATGTTCCTTCAAAAAAAAAAAATGAAGATGTCACAAGACCTTTGCAAATCAAGTATGGCCCAGGATTGTCTCATCCCAAACACCTAATGTGGAACATGTAGCTTTTTAAAACCTCAGGGATCGTTAAAATATTACACAAAATGGTACAATCTTTGCCTTCTTACTCTTCACAAACTTCCTGTGACATTATCCTCCCCGTTCACCGTTCTCAAGATTTCTTCATCACACACTCCCACCCCCCATCCCCATCATCCCTCATCCCCCAATATTTGCATTTCCTGTTTTCAATTATATTCCCTTCCCTCTCTGTGTGCACACGTTACATGGCCACTCATAAACCCCAAAGTAGGTATTGCAATGAAGGTGAAAAGTGAAGATGTGTTGGCACTTACTTGGCTGCTCAAAATTTTGTTTCAGTCATTTGAGAAACTGTTTGAGAACAGCTGGACATGATGGGCCTTTCTGATTTTCCTTGTGTCTACCACTCAGTGTTTAATGAGAATTTACATTCACACTTGTCCGTGTTTGCATCCCCTTCCACTTACTTTTCCAACTGCAAGTTCACTTTGCCCTCATCACATTGGCTGGTTTGAACAGTAATCACTTTGACTGATTAGTGTTCCTTGTTCCTTGTGAGTGCCTGTTAAACAGTTGGCCTTTCCCTTTATTTACCTCTTGGTAGCCTCTTGCCAGTTGTTGAGCTTTATGCTTTTGCAGAGATCACACGACTCATCACAAGATCAACCTAATTTGCATTCATACCTTAGGTTTATGGCAAAAACAGTGGGGTCGTAAAACAGCCTAATAAATGGTAAAAGTAGTGTATACTTGTAACTGTAATGAAGATTAATTGAAAAAGAGAGTTTCAATCTGTGGATGTGTTCATAACATTCTTAACACCAGACACTCATGATCGTCCAAGAGGAGCGAATATTTTTATTTTTCCCTTTCAATCTGCAAGTAATTTAAAATTGGAAAGAAAATACATTAATTTTATTTATTTATATACATCTCTATTTTTTTGCCATTTTGACTAACGTGGGCATCTCATTCATATAACCTTTTGAACACTCCAACGGAAGAATGATGCTTGGCATTTCCTTGGACATGATGTGCTGCAAATTGTTTGTGATGCAAATAAAAATGTAATTATATACTGAGTATTATCAGTGCAATGAAATTATTTTCTTAACAAGTTAACAAGTTTTCTTAACAAGTTAAGAAAACAAGTTTTCTTAACATAACTAATCAGTGAGCAGCTCACTGATTAGTGGGTAAGGCCTTCTTGCAAATTGCCCTCACCAGCGTGGGTTTGATTCTCATGGCTGCTCACAGCTGGGCAGGCAATGACAAACAACCCGGCGTATTCCTCACATTTAAGCCTCTTGGGTAGAACTGACACTCTGTGGCAGAGTATGGAGTGTGGAAAGAAAAAAAGGTCCCTTAGCATTTCAGGTGCTGTGGTCAGCCTTTTTTGTCTAGAGAGTTTCATATTTTGACCCAAGCTCAGATGTTTACTTTGATTGTATGAGATGCTTGTTAAAAAAAAAAAAACACCATCTTTTTATTCCTCGTTTCTACTTATCACTAAACAAGGCAAGACCTTTACCTGGAATACCATTCCCTGATCAATTGTTATATGTTTGCTATTTCAATCTTCAGGCACTGAAATTATATCAAGCCTGGAGAAACAGCAACAGGTGAAATTCAGCACTTGAGGAAAGGCAGGTACAATGAGGACTTGGAATGAGTCTTGTGAACACAATATCAAGACAGAGTTCTAAAATAACAGTGTTTATTATTTCAATCGTTATATGAATCGTTTCAATGTATGAGGTGGGGGCCTGAGTAAAAGTGCATGCAGTGGGGGGTGGGGAGTCATATTTATCTTCTTTAACATATGTAAAATACATGTATATGTTTTCAATATTAAACATAAACATGCATTTGCACACACACACATTGTTGGTTGTCATTTGTTACTCAATTTCTGTTCAAAGAATTTTCAATAAACTCATTCTGTGAATTTTTTGCAGGGATTAAGACATCAATTGAAAATTAAGATGTAACATGCATGACATTGTTGTGGAAATGACTGATAGTGGGTTAGGATGCTTAATATAGCGTAGTTATTATCTTAAAGTGAATGCGTAGCATAATCGTAAAGTAATTAATTGTGATATAAGATATGCATCGTTTACGTAATAGTTAAACGACGTCGACCCATCCCTATGTCTATGCCTAAAATTATCAATGCTTTTGACCACATTTTTTTTACTGCTTTTCCCTCTGTACTCATTTATGTCTTGTTTTCACATTCGCAAGGCCGTTAGGCACAATTCTAGGTGGCAAAGCCAGATGAATGTTGGAACTGAACACAGCTTGCCTTCGAGCTGTGGGGGGAGGAGGGGTGAGGTTTCATGGTGGAGTCGCATCCACCCATTGGCATCAACTCTCTACTCTCCTGTCCATACCCACTCTGTCTATCTCTTGTGGTGTGTCTGAGGCCTTAAGGTTTAGTCTATTTAAGGATCCTGTTTGTCCAATGGTGCCATGGCCATTTATTTGGTTGTTGCATCATATATTACCCCACACATGCGAAGCAAAAAGCAGGGGGAAGCAATAGGTTCACTTCTGTCTGTCTGTCCATCTTGCTGTCTGCAAACATCAGTTCATGATTGAGGAACAACTTGATTTCAATTTAACGTTATATATGAACACAAATCGGAACATGAATTGGAAAATGAACTTGTAGTTTAGCAGAACTTTAGCTCTGAATTTGACTTTATCATGCATGCACAGAGAGGAGTGAGATAATTTTTTTTAGTTGGTCTGCCTGCCTGGCAATCAAACAGGTGAGATTTCAGGTGAACCAGGTGAAAGATCATGGTTTTAGATTGGGGGTGATCTGAGATGGTGGAGAACAGCTATCTTGAAGACCTGGAGGGAATAATGACATTGAGGAGAATGTGGAAGTTGGTTCCACAGGCAGGAAAAACGAGGAACGAATGAGTGGAAGTGAGCAGTGATCCTGGATTTAGGTAGTTCAAAAATAAGGGGGTTGATGGTGGACCGTACCCAGGAAAAAATGGTACAGTTAAAACTATAATATGTGAGAGTTGTACTATAATATACTACAGTTGGTAACAGGCCCTTCTGCAGTAGTCTGTGGAGAATTACGACAGAAAAGGAATGCTATTTTTGCTTGGGGCGTGCCCTGCTTAAACCTGGGGGGGACAAAGCACAGAATAAGCAGAGGGTGCAAGACCAGAAAGGAGGCGGTAGAAGACAGAGACCACCAACCTGTCTGCAATGGTGAAGTGATAGACCCATCAACTCAGCTTCACCGTGGGAGATTCCAATAACCTTGAATGCCTTGGTTTTCACGGTGTCAAGCTGAGCAAGGTGTGAGGCAGAGGAAACAGCCCAGACGGGAGAGCAGTGCTCCATCAACTTATGGATGAAGACCTTTGTAGGTGGAAAGGAGTTCAAGTGTGTCGAGGAAGGACTTTGTACGACGGAGGGTGCCCAGTCGGCAGCTGGCTTTGGAGGCTAACTTTGAAATGTGGTTCGCCCAAGAAAGATTATGGCTGATAGTGAAACCCAGGAGGTTGAATGACTGAACTTCCCCAAGAGGATTGTTCAGAAAGTAGATAGATTTTGCCAGATGGTCCTTTCAGAAAGATAGTGCGAGTATGAAATTTGTCAGGATTGAAAGATATCTGACCATCTTGTGATTTGTCAAGGTCTGAGGAGAAGAAATAAGTTGCAGCCTGCATGTCTGAAGGATGAGGGATGTCACGGCACAAGGTGGAGCCATCAGCAAATATAAAAGGAGGACTTTCCAAAGAGTAAGACAGATCATTTATGAAGATCAGGAACAGGACAGGCCACAGAACATGATCTTGGGACACTCCGGGCTTGACAGGGAGAGGAGATAAAAGGATTCCTTGAGAACCACATATTGGCTATGAGAGTAGACGAAGTCAGTACGCCGTGGGGGTGGAGTTGGTCTTTATAGAAGCCATAGTTAGAGAGTTTGGAGAACACTGTGGAACACAAATCTTGAACACTGTAGAACACAATTCGCCTTCGTGTCACCTCCAAGGACCTCGAGTTTTGTAGTACTTGGACATGAAGTGGCGTAAAAGACTGTCCTGTCCATCAATAATGAAAAACTTCTGGAATTTTCTTTGCACGACTTTTAACATCATTATTTTATTTCAATCAAATTATACATTTGAACAATATGTGGAATAAGGTGTTTTATGAACTCTCTAGTTTGTTCAGTAATACTTCTTTTGTTTCCTTTCCCAATGCCATTTCTTCTTTATTGAAGGGGAGCCCAAATGCAAAAAAATTTTCTTCCTGAAAACCATTGAAAATCATTAATCATAGTCTAATTTGAAGGGAAAAATGTTAGAATTGTTTTGTTGCAACTCAAAGTTCCGAAAAAAACTCTAAAGTGTCGATTTTCAACTTTCGCCAGTGAAGTCACACTCAGAACTCACCTTGATCAAAATGGCGGCTTACATGAGATTTTCAACTTTCGCCAGTGACGTCACACTCAGAACTCACCTTGATCCAAATGGCGACTTACCTAGAGAAAGTGTACTTCGAACTTGGATTCCGATACTGATTTCAAGATCATTAACAACTCTTAAGGTTCTCAACATGTTGAAACAAATTAGTGGGATTTGAAGACACTATTGGAGACAAAATTAGTGATGGAAGCAATTTCGGTGGAATTATGGAGCCATATCGCTTCGAGCCGAATGCGAGCGATTCAGATGAAGATGGCGACAATGGAGATGATATTGAAGATGTAAACGCCGGTCGCCTGTTCATTACAGATTGGTAGGTTTTGTTTTGCTGTTAAATTGACGGCTTATAAGGGATTTTGTATTAATTGATAAATTAGTTATATTACTCCAGCAGAAATACAGCACAACACGGACATGGGCATACTTGGACAGGGACTTGACGGTGGGTCATGGCATAGACACAGCACGGACACAATGGTGGCACACAAAATGGACACGACGGTGGGACACGGCATGGACAAGGTTCTGGACACAATGGTGGGACACAGCACGGCATGGACACGGGCATACTCAGACACTGCACGGACATGGCATGACATAGACACAGGATGAACATGGCATGGCCAACACCCAGGAACACTCGAACACAATAAAAAAATGGCCGACGAATGCTTTGTCCCATCATCGCAGGCTGACCAGGTGTCCTATATATGATGGCATCATCCAATTTCATACTTTTCTTGGATGCCATTTGTGTATGTGGTCGTGTCCGTGCCACGACCCAACGTCGTGTCTGTGCCATGTCCCACCGTCGTGTCGATGCCGTGTCCGTTCCATGTTATGTCCCATCGTGTCTGTTCTATGTCGTGTCTGTGCATATCATGCTGTGTCGTGTTCTACCGTCATGTCCGTGCTGTGTTCCACCATCATGTCCATGGTGTGTCCCACCGTCATGTCCATGGCGTGTCCCACCGCCATGTCTGTGGTTGTGCAGTGTCCCATCATCGTGTCTGTGGTTGTGCAGTGTCCCACCATCGTATATATGTTTGTGCAGTGTCCCACCATCGTGTCTGTGGTTGTGGAATGTCCCACCATCATGTCTGTGATTGTGCCATGTCCCACCTTCATGTCTGTGGTTGTGCCGTGTCCCACCGTAATGTCTGTGGTTGTGCCGTTTCGCACCGTCGTGTCTGTGGTTGTGCTGCATGCCACAATCATGTCTGTGGTTGTGCCATGTCCAACGTTCGTGTTTGTGGTTGTGCCATGTCCCATATTCGTGTCTGTGGTTGTGCCATGTCCCACTGTCGTGTCTGTGGTTGTGCCATGTCCCACAATCGTGTCTATGGTTGTGCCATGTCCCACCTTCGTATCTGTGTATATTATTGGTATATTATTGGCACCTTTTAGAAGTTGTTCGACATAATTAGATTTCAAGCAGGTGATTCTCCTTTACTTTGGAATTGAACATACCTGTGGTGATTTGCAGGTGCCTGCAATATAAAAAAAATCACTCATTCATCCAGTTTGAATAGAGTAAAAGAGTCATTCTGCTGTTTTGTGTCACTGTGTGTACCACAATGAGCATGGAGAAAAGAAAAAAAACACCAGAGAATTGCCTAAGGAGGTCAAACACAAGATTGTAGCCAAGTATGGACAACCTCAAGGCTACAAGTCCATCTCCAGAGACCTTGATGTTCCTGTGTACACCATAAGCAACGTTATCAGGAAGTTGATGGCTCCTGACACTGTAGCCAACCTCCCTGGACGTGGCCACAAGAGAAAACTTGATCGAAGATTGCGGTGAAGGATTATTGGAATGGTGGAGAAAGCACCTCCATCAACTGCCAAACAGAATCAAGCTGGCCTTCAGACACAAGGTACGACAGTTTCAACTCACTCCATCCGTCACCAACTCAATGAAATGGGGTTCTATGGTAGGAGACCCAGGAGGACCCCACTGCTGAGAGAGAGACATAAAAAAGCCTGACTGGAGTTTGCCAAAACACACCTGAACAAGCCAAAATCCTTCTGGGAAAATGTTTTGTGGACAGATGAGACCAAATTAGAGATTTTATGTAAAGCACAACATCTCTGTTTACAGAAAACAAAATAAATCCTTCAAAGAAAAGAACACCTTCCCTACAGTCAAACATGGAGGAGGTTCAGTGATGTTTTGGGGTTTCTGTGTTGCCTCTGGCACTGGGTGCCTTGAATGTGTGCATGGCATCAGGAAATCAGGAGATTACCAAGGCATTTTGGAGAGCAATGTTCAACCCAATGTCAGAAAGCTGGGTCTCTGCCGAAGGTCACGGGTCTTGCAGCAGGACAATGACTCCGAACACACTTCAAAAAATAACCCAGGAATGGTTCAAGACAAAATTCTGGACTGTTCTGAAGTGGCCAGCAATGAGTCCAGATCTAAATCCCATTGAACACCTGTGGGGAGATATGAAAACAGCACTTGGGAGAAGGCACCCTTCAAATCTGGGAGAACTGGAGCAGTTTGACGAAGAGTGCTTGGCCAAACTGCCAGTAGAGAGGTGTTGGAAGCTCATTCATGGCTTTCATGGCTATGGGAAGTGCCTGACTGCAGTTATTTTGTCCAAAGGCTGTGTTACCAAATATTAAGTCTTGGGTGTCAATCATTCTGTCAATGACATTTCTTTTTATTTTCTCCCCTTCTCTTCGGGGAAGGACACCGACAGTGAAGGTATCTATAATGTCCACCAAGTAATTCCAGCAGATGTAACACCCAGTTTAACATACAACCGAGGGACGGCACACGCATTGATTAATCACCCTGCCTGTGAAACACTGGGATGACAGTTTATAGCTGGGTTGACATTTGATCCCAGGCTAAGCAGCTTCGAGTGAGTGTGCGTGCCTCTCTGCCATCCTGCCGTGGAGTGGGGATGCATTGCACTGCAGCTACTGAAAACATTTTTCAATTCTCTCTTGAATCTCCCGTTCGCTTTATTCATTTTCTAAGCCTCTAATTCATTTTGCCTTCCAAACTCCAGGGAATTGCCCGCGGAGAACCGAGCCATGGAAGCTTCGCCTGCTTTAAAATTACTTTTGTCGCATTCAATGAAGTTACACTTTGGCATATTCCTTAATCTTTTCTTCACTTAATCTAATTGTCGGAACAGTAGAAAAAGTTAAGTTTAATACTTTGGCAATTTCACATGTTGTTGTGTAAATATGGAGCAGGTCGAAGCACAGCCTTCCTTAAATAAATATGCTTATGTGTTGAGTTATAATGACCAGTAATTTGTTAACATCTTCAGATTTCACTCCAGATTTTGACCCTCATTTTAGTTCACCAGATCCGATCCTCAAATTCGAAACGATGTTTGGATTACATACTTTAATTAATCCGTCAGAGTAGATCGTGTTTCCCAAGGCAAGGCTTTTTGAGTCGGCCAAATCCAAATGACAGCGAAGACCTCTGCAAGGTGAAATTGGGCTAACCAAGGATAAGCCTTTCATGAAGGTAAGCTGTTAATTATCTTCAAAGGGGGTGTTTAAATTTACCCAAATACCCAGTGTTCATTCATGCACACCCTTGGAATTCCCTTCTTATGCATGCAAAGTTTCAGGCTGCTAGTTTCATGGTTTCGTGGTTATGAAGGACACAAGCACGCACGCATGCACGCGCACACACACACACACACACACACACACACACACACACACACACACACACACACACACACACACACATACACACACATACACACACACACACACACACATACACACACACACACACACACACACACACACACACACACACACACACACACACACACACACACACACACATACACACACATACACACACACACACACACACACGATTATTATAGATAGTCTCAGGGTGAGTTCTGGTCATGGTGGCTACTTTATTTGGTGCTTTTAGAGGATCCATTAAGGGATTAATTGAACGTGGTCTCCACTCCTCCATGGAAAGACCACCTTGTGCGTCTTAGGTTGCTTGGCCTAATTAGATAAAGACACATGATGCCAATCGGCAAGACGGTGTTCCGCTTTGGGGTTCCCAATACGTATGGCAATGCAACATTTAGACACGGACACGGATCCGGCAGGGCAGCCTTCAAAACGGATGACCATTGGCGTCGCTTTGACGCGACCTGCCAGATTTGAACCAGGTGACTGGGACGAGTCTGATGGCTGCGACAATATTATATAAACCATGAAAGCTTCATGGAATAAGATTGGGTACAGGTTCATTCATGCGTATACAACACCCGGCTGCGGGTTTGCATGGTTCATACAAGTGCAGGTACTCCACCGACTGCCCACAGCAGACAAGGGCATGAATTTAGAATTTGGCCAAGCCACCAGAAAATGACGACTTACTATCTTCTTTCAAGATACGCCATGGGATTTTAACATGTACCAGCAAATAATATCAAATCAGACAGCCCAATGCACATCTCCTATAAAGGATGATGTACTCAGCGATGCAACACCCTTTCCTGAGAAGCACTAATGTGGTAGTTCAGAGTCAATAAATTAGTCAACACCAGACTAGATAGCTGAAAGGCAAGTACACCTCCTCTGAGTGTCCCATCAGCCCCTTGCACATCATGAAGTCTGGTTGGCAAAATCAGATTGCCTTCATTCCACGAGCATAGAATGACATTTGGACAAAGTATTTATCCTTATAAAAGCTCATATTCTTATTTTGTAAATCTGGGTTTTTATGTTGTCACTTCTGTTCAACTATGATTGTATTGGCAATTGATGCAAAATGGCTGCCTTGAGATTCCCATATAAATATTGGTTCACGAGTCAGTAAGTGACCACTATATTCGTTATTGGTGTGTGTCTGTCTGTTGGGTAGTCGATCTAGTCTACCCATATTGTCAGGTTTTTCCATCGTTATGTCTGTCTGTCTGTCTGTCTGTCTGTTTGTCTGTCCAGGCCAGCACTCCATTAATAGTAGGCCGATTTTGATGAAACTCTGGTGGTAGGTTCATACCATGACCTAGTTGTGCGAGTTTGAGAACCGTTGCTATGGACCCCTCGGTTGCCCAGCAACGGGCCTTTGAAATTTTCAAAAAAATCTAAAAAAATAAAAAATATCGGAATTCAAAAATCAAACTATGGTCGTTTGTGGGCAACACATTCAGCCTCCTTGACAAAAAAAATCAGCCCGCTCCCATGAAAACTGTCGGAGAAGATAGACTTTGAATGAACCCTGGTCGAAAACAATAAAAAAAGAAGTTCGTTATATCTCAGAGACTATGAGTCAGATATACATAAAACTGGTATAGTAGGTTCATGGTAAGTCCTAGTTATGTGTGAGAAAGAACCGTTGCTATGGACGCTTTTGTTGACTAGTAACGGCTGAAAAACGACTAAATTCAACTTGATCGACTACCCATGTCCGCCTACCGGCTTGTCTGTCTGTCTGTCTGTCTGTCTGTCTGTCTGTCTGTCTGTCTGTCTGTCTGTCTGTCTGTCTGTCTGTCCCGAGCATAGCTCCGTGGGTTTTGATCCGATCCTGATAAAATTTTGGTGGGAGGTTTATATCATGATCTAGTCGTGTTTTCCTGAAAATGGGTGTGCTGCGCCCATTATGGGCAGAGCCACGCCCAAAAAACGTGTTTTTAGGGGGTAGCCGATTTCAATTTACATCTTCTGCTCGGGGGTTTGTCAAATCTGGCAGGGGTTTCGGTATTTGGTTAGCCCAGTGGCACCTGCTTTTCATTTCACCAGTAGTACCCCACGGAGCTCGATTTTTCATTTTCGTCCCAAGGTCAAGGTCACAAGGTCACAAATTTAGAAAATTGCGAATTTTGACATAAAAATCATACGACCGCTCAAACTTTGAGAGCTTGGATGACAATATTTTTATGCATAATCTTGAGGTCATTCCCCACCTAAAGTCTTGAAACCATTTTGCTCTATCTCAAACACCTTGCCCGTGGCGCCCCCTTCAAGTTTGTTTTTACGCTGATTTCATCAAAGTATGGATAATCCGAGGAGTGCGAAATGCCTTATAGCCTATATGACGTTATATTGTTCCTGGAATGTTCCAGAGGAAGTTTTGCACCAAAGGACATAATCCTTGACCTTTGACCTTTAAAGTTCACAAAGGTCAAATTTTCAAAGTTGTGGGAATCGAACCGGGTTTTCGACCTTCTTCGACGAACTAACTCCAATAAGCTATAGCACGTATCCTGTTTCCTTATTTTAATGTCCACAACATTGTTTTGTGACCTCTAAAGGTTATGCAAAGGTCAAATTTTGAAAGTTGTTGAACGAAACCGGGTTTTCGACATTTTGCAGCTAATAACCTGTCACTCGTACCACATCATGTTGATCATTTTTATAACTTGGTCAAACATTATCACATCGTCTCATCCTTGACTTCTGAAACAATCTACATCATCAAATACCGCTAGTGAACCATTGCCATCTCCAGACTTGTTGCTATTATGGTGTGCATTATCACTTGGTTTGACATCACTCCATGGATACATATACACAGTGACCATGTTCATCAATTTCCATTGTTACACATGAAAAAGAGAAAGAATAATCAACTGGTTTTTTTCTTTCTTTTTCTTTGCAATGCTTAATAAACTACATAGTATTAATAAACAGAGACATTTTGAAGGACATTATCATAAACAGCAAACCACAAAGCTTTTCGTTGTGCTCTCTTCAGGTGAAACAATGTTGGTTATTCCACAGGATCAGTCCAAGTTTCGACAGCTGGGAAGCGTGGATACACATGACCATACGTCACGTTGGGAGAATGAAATTGGTAAGAGGTTGCTCCAGCTGCATAAACCTGGTGAACTGTCAAGGGAATATTACAAGAGGATCAAGCCGGTAGGCTCTCTTCGTCCGAGAATGTACGGTCTACCGAAGGTTCACAAACACAATGTTCCACTGAGACCAATTCTGTCCATGGTCGGCTCTGCCCAGCATCAGCTGGCGAAATGGCTGGGAGAGTTACTGCAACCAGTGCTCGAGTCGGTCTCCAGGTTTGTCATCAAAGATTCTTTCACTTTTGCTGATGCCATAAGGGAGACGTGTCCTACTGGTTTGGAGAATGTAATGTGTTATTTTGACATTGACAGCCTGTCTACAAATGTCACTTTGACAGAGACCATTGATATATTCGCACATTTGCTGTATGACATGGAACTTGAGCATCCGCCCATTTCTGAATCTGTCTTCGTGGAATTGATGAACATGGCTACAAGAGATGTCGAGTTTAGCTTCGATAACATTATGTTCGTCTAAATTGGTGGGGTGGCCATGGGCTCTCCTTTGGGCCCATCGTTGGCAAACATTTTTGTTGGTTATCAAGAACTGCAGAAGCTGACCAAGTTGCAGGTATCTCAATCCCCCAACGTATACTACAGATATGTGGATGACATATTTTGCCTGTTTGAATCCTGTGAAGTCTGTAACCGCTTCTTGAATGAATTGAATTATCTTCATCCTGCCCTCAAGTTCACGACGGGATTGGAGCGTTCTGGTTGCTTACCCTTTCTGGACGTCCTCATACAGAGATCTGCATCATCGTCTACTACGTCCATCTTAAGAAAGCCCACTTTCACCGGCCAGTGTACTCGATGGGACTCTTTTAGTTCAACAAGATAGATTGGTTTGATCAATGAACTAGTGAGTCGAGCTAAGAGGATATGTTCCAATTCCAAGTTTCATACAGAGATGAACAAGATTGCCGGCATCCTCAGTGAGAATGGACACCCTGAGTATATCATCAGGAGGTTTATGCACAAATTCCTCACTGCTATAGATGAATGGAAGATGGGTCCTGAAAAGTGCCTGGTCTACATCAATATTCCTTGGAAAGGGAAAACTCCTCCGTGGCCCGGACCTAATAGGGGCCTGTAATTATTCCTTAAAATTTTTTTTCCATACAATCATTGTCTGTGGTGATAAAACACCGGGGCCAGCTTTATTTTGTGTTTCCCTCCAAGCCACTCAGGGTGATTCCTCATAATGCCATTGCCATGGATAGTGACACCCTTCCTCGTAAAAATTAACTACTGTGGGAACAATTTACATCATCACAATCACGGTAATGACGTAAATGAACACAGGAGTGTTGGCCACACCCCATCCGGATGAAGCGTGTTCATTGAATCTTTGAATCTGCATATTCTGAGGGTATAGTAAATGTGTACAAATTATACTTTGAAAATTTTCGACGTACGCTCAGTATGTGCGATATCAAATGGTCATGTAATATGTGGAAAAGTTTCGATTTCCTCCGGTGAGCGGTTTTCAATGTACGCTCCGAACAAAATGCAGACAAGTACTACGTACGTATGCGACAGATTGATTAACCCTGTTTTTCGCTTCACAAGCGTGGGCTAATGATGTCTCAAGATGAATAAACACAAAGATTAAATGTACCTTTTCCAGATGCTGGATTCTAGTCTGGGAGTGTGGTGGGGATTGGATTTGACGGTACTGACCGTGCAAGGATCATGAGCTCACTTGCGATAAAAATTGAATTTGGAAGAAATTTGATAAGCACTGTACAGAGCACCGAATAATGAACTGCTATTTCCTAATGGAACTTTGTTTAGGTTTTCAGGCAATTATAAACTCGAGGTTTTGGGGTTTTTTTGCAAGAGGTCACAGAGGCAATCTTAGAGGTTATGGGATATAAATCTCATTGTAGGTTAAAAAAAAAAAGGATCAACTAAAAATATAGGATGTGCAAGCTGCATACATGAATCATTGTAAAGTTTGGTGCCACAATCGTGATGGCCCCAACAGCCTCTTCCTGTTTCCAAGTTTACCCAATGTTTCCATAAAATTAATTCATCCCCAATTAATGAAGTGGGTGCATTTAAATGGGCTCCATCCATGCAATGCCATCTGAACTGGGACAACATAATGGGCCAATACATCCAGCAGACAGACAACTGCTGGCTGCTAAAAATGAACAACAAATAAAACTCAAAAACGTGAATTTCTAGGTTCAGGTGCGTAAAACAAATTCAAAATCCTGTTTGTCGGAAGCCCGGAAGTCAGTACAAGCCCGCTCAGCACGTATCAGCCACACATCCTGTTATTTCCCCAGTGCTCTGAACTCAAAATATGTGTAAACAAAATCCGGCATCACAGCAGCAGCGAGTGGCTTTCCAGTAGCAGTATAATAACTAGTCATGCGAATATGATATTCCAGCCTTGGCCAAATCCACAGATTACAGAGGTTGAGAGAACGGATGTCACGGTATTCGGAGAAATGAGGAGAGAGGAGAGAGTGAGGAGAGAGAGGAAAGAAAGAGGAGAGAGAGGAGAGAGAGAGGAGAGAGAGGAGAGAAAGGAGAGAGAGGAGAGAAAGGAGAGAGAGACAGAAGAGAAAGAGGAGAGAGACAGAGGAGAGAGAGGAGAGAGAGGGGAGAGAGAGGAGAGAGAGGAGAGAGAGAAGAGAGAGAGAGAGAGAGAGAGAGAGAGAGAGAGAGAGAGAGAGAGAGAGAGAGAGAGAGAGAGAGAGAGAGAGAGAGAGAAGAGAGAGGGAGAGATCATGAAGCCAGAAAGGAACTGCATTACAACTTCAAACCCATGACCTTACCTTCACCTTCTCTTTTTGCAGGAAGTATGCAGTGGCGTGCAGGACATCCGAAGCATGTGTGGAGTTGTGGTAAGGGTTTGAGGCATGGTAACTGGACTCTATGAGCTGTAACCATGCTCGAAGTGTCGTCTCGGGACAGCAAAGAAATTGGCAGGCACCGAACCGCGTAAACACCTTTAGACCAAGGTAGACGAGGGGCCTGTAAGATGTGAAAATGAGGAGAGGATGAAGTAGAATGTGGCAAAGGGAGGGAGGAGGGGGGGGGCGGAGTGGTTGAGAAAAAAAAAAAAAACAGTGAAAGGATCAATAAGAGAGAAGATATGCACCTGGCCAAAGGTGTTTTGGAGGGAAATATTCTGATCCTGCCCGTTTTCTCATCTACAGTATGTCAACAATCCACCTACGTCATTGAAAAATCAATTATACCTTTTCACAGATTATTTCACCCTCTGCCATATGATTCTTGATCAAAATGATTGTGTTGTAACTGTTGCTTCTCTTACCACCAAATTGGACAAGATCAATTATTCTTCGGCAATCACCTGAAACCAATCCTTCATCCCAGCTTGGTGCTTTGTTCTCCTAATCTCTTCCTGCAAACTACGAAGTTACCAATCCTCGCATGAAATATACAGGCCAATCCCTTTTCAAGGCCTCTGACCTACATGGTGTTAAGATCAGTTGTGAATTCTCACCAGGCTTCCCACAACACCAAATTCAGATCTCATATGAGATGCGAGTTTCACATGCTCCACTGCTCCTGTTACTTCCTTGGACAATCAGACTACTCATTGCATACAAATAATTTAAAGAAATTAAACAGAATGATGCTCCACCACTTTGTGGCTTCTTCTTTTACTTTGTAATGCAGCACATGACTGCAGGTAGCATCATTTACTGGGGTGCAGCTTTGCCACTGATGTTGTGCCTCTTGAAGGTTCGAGCAAAAAATTGTAATTTGTTCATAGTGCCAGCGATAGCTTGGCTACCTTTTGTGCAAGACACTGTGGGGTCTTTAACGTCCAGCAACTAATGCTGGCAGATGGGACAAGCTAGAGTGATGCCCGTCCGAGGAACAGTGCACTTGTGATGCTACACTTTTCCCACGAGGCACCAATCTGAGTTGATTTTTTTTTTTGGCATGTCCTGCACTGATGGAGTGGCGAGCATCCTGTTCATATAACATTGCTTAGCTCAATCCTGAGCCTGACACCGGTGTTAAAATGAGCATTAAAATGTCAGTAAACAGAGAACCGATGAGTCTGAAATGTCATCAATCAATACTGGCTTTGAAAGTTATGATTGAGAAAGCAAGAAGTTTATATGTGACAGATTGAGTTGTAGATTAAACGATCATCTTCAAAAGACAAGTGGAAAACAAACGATGCCTAAATTTCATGCATGATGTGAAAAATAATAAAATCTTTCAAGCAAAGCTTGCCTCTTGTGTGTAGCTGTTTCGAGTTGGAAGATGTCGAAATCCCAGACATCATCTCTGACGAGAAGCTGAGATACATGGGGAGGAAGGTCATCCAGAGAGCTCGGTGAGCTCACAGGCCATGAGCTCGGCTGGGAGCCTACACCGGGGTGGGGACAACGAACAGAATCACAGCCGTAGACATATTCAGAGGGAGTATGGCTCAAGTCTGTGGATAACAATGTCTGCGGATTGTCTGCAGATTAAGATATACAGGTAAATTGACATTTCATAAACCATTGTGTCCTACTGTTGCCTGACTGCATCATTGTCAGCTAATATTCTCCATTACCTCGCTCTTACATGAGCCTCGATCGAGTAAAGAAGAAAAATGAAGAATAAAAACCTCGTGTACACACATGGTTGAGGATTTGTAGTCAGAAAAACAAAGTGAAACTGAAGAAAGTGAAGATTGATATTTTGAGGAGAATGGTTGGAGAATGTCCACTTTTAGCTGGGAGGTTTGCAGGTCGATTCAGACCCTGGCTCAGATATTTTTTTCTGATTCTGATTTACCATACTCTGTTATAGAGCATGGTGTTGCGAAAGCAGTTTCTTGGCAAGGGTTATACCGAGTGGTTTGGCATTGCATTCCCAGCAGTAGTTAGGGCAGGAATTTGGAATTTGTTCAGGGTGTCAGCGATAGCGTGCCCACTCTAACCCTAACAGCCTGGTGTTATTTCAACGGCACGGCAGAGGCACAAACTCAAGACCCTGAGAGCTCAAGCCAGCCACTTTAACCGTGAAGCCAACACCAGGCTTGCCCTGCCTGTGAAACACCACAATGACAGTGTTTAGCTGGGTCGGAATTCAAACCCAGGCTCTAAGGTTTCGAGACAAGTGTGCGTCCCTCGAAGCCATCCTGCCAGCCCGGCTGAGTTATAAGAAAGACTTTAATAAGTGATGCTTCCTTGCTTTACACTCAGCATTGAAGGATAGAGCATGGACAAACCCCTTCGGTTGGCATCCATGGAGAGGAGGAAATTCCTCCTTGGTTGCCCCCTGCTGAATGCAGAGAGAAAAGAGATGTCACACATTGGCATCACTGGTACAAAGTGCTCTGGGAAGTGATGTCACTTCCCCCCAAGTTCAGTGTCTGTTTCTCTGAAGTGAAGTCCAGTTTTGTCTCATGTGTTTGCCTACGTGTGTGTGTGTGTGTGTGTGTGTGTGTGTGTGTGTGTGTGTGTGTGTGTGTGTGTGTGTGTGTGTGTGTGTGTGTGTGTGTGTGTGTGTGTGTGTGTGTGTGTGTGTGTGTGTGTGTGTGTGTGTGTGTGTGTGTGTGTGTGTGTGTGTGTGTGTGTGTGTGTGTGTGTGTGTGTGTGTGATTTGTGCTGCAACCCTTCCACGAGCCTTAGTTTTGGAGAAATAAATAACCATCTTGGCCTGTTCATGTTTCCATCTGATCACCTGGCTCAACATGGAGGGACCCTTGTTCAAATCCTATACCAGTATACCAAATGTTTGTCCATGGTCTAATAATGTCATTGCAATAAACCAAGCAAAGTATACCGACGTCTATTTGCGTCTTTGTCCTGGATGTACAAAGGAAGAGATCTTTACTTTGAAGAGGCGTGCGTGCCTGAAATATCACTTCACCTTCTTTCTCACAGTAGGTAGATTGAATACCTCTGTTAGCATTTGGTTGAGAAAATTTGTTGAACTCAGGCAAGACCTCGTCAAAAAGACCAAAGCTCATTACAGAGTTTCAACAACAGGGCAACCTTCATCAGGAGCTGACCAGGTTGTATAAGAATTTCACAATTATCAACACGCAGCTGGATAGTTCCCTAGCATTTAGTCCCACGGCTCTAAAGCCTGAAATATGGCTTTTCACGTCGATGTTCAAACCTCTCCATGTTCAAGTGAAATATACAAGTGCAAAAACAGATCATATAAATTACAGACCAATGAACATGCTTCCAATTACAAACAAAGTAATGGAATCCATAATTGTTGCTGATGTCAAGTCTTTCCTGTTTTCAGACAGCCTGAACTCCAACCATCAGTTTGGATGATATCTCATTTTGGACATGCTGCTGCTCCTCTAAGCAATGGTTGGAGACACTAAATCTCATTCAAGAGGTCAGCACCATCTTCTTGGACATATCTCTGACATTCAACACAGTCTGGCATCCTTCTTTGCTTGCCAAGTTCTACAAGGCTGCCTTCATTCCTGTGTTTCTGACTTCCTCCACTGAAGCAGTTAACATGTTGCTATCAATGGAACACTCTCCTCCTCTCTCCCAGTTGAAGATGGAGTTCCCCAAGGCAGTGTCTTAGGCCCAGTCTTGTTCCTACAGAAATGATCTCCTCAATGCTCGAAATGATCTCTTCTTTTTTGCCCACGACTCCACATTGTGTCGTGCAGTACCCCATCCCACTGCTAGGTAGACTGCTGCTTTGTCACTCTGATAATATGGAAATAATTATATACTGGTCTGATTAATGGAACATGTTTGTCCAATCCTGGACAACTCACTGTCTCACCCTGTTGCTCCAGAAGGATCATGAAACAAACCCAACTATCTATTTACATGGTCAGCCACTGGAAGAGGTTAAGTCTCTTGAACTTCTCGGCTTCACCATCAGCTATTACCTCTCTTGGGCTGACCACATAGCAAAGCTGGCCTCCAAAGCCAGCCGCAGAATACGTATCCTTCATCGATCAAAGTCTCTCCATGGAAAATCAGAGCTACTCAGTCCACAAAACCTTTGTCCATATCTTAATGGAGTATTGCTTGCTCCGATGGGCTGGCACCCTGGAATCACATCACATCTCATTTTCATTTATACACACACACACACACACACACACACACACACACACACACACACACACACACACACACACACACACACACACACACACACACACACACACGAATCTGGAGCTCTCAACATGATTGGAATCTCCAACCCACACTTGATTAAACTTCCAAAATCCAGGTTGACCCCTGCACACCTCAATTCCATTGTTCCTTACTTCTCCAGGTCTATGGAACTGCCTTCCAGAGGTTGATCGTTCTCTTCGTTCCCTCCGGTGATTCAAAAGCAGGCAGTGCCTCACCAACTCATGTCATACCCCATCCTGACCCATGATCTTTATTACCCTCATTCACCATTCCTAATGCAGTCTTCTTCCTAACTGGTTTTAGTGTCGCCCCAACGTCTTCTCTTTTTTACTTTTTTCAAAGTCGAGGCTCATGGAAGAACTAGATGCACACTTTTTCATTTCTTGTGCCCAATTGTTCCGCCGCTACCCAAATGTCAATTCAACCTTGCTCTTCCATGAGCCTCACTCTTGGCGAGAGGGAGAAAAAAAATCTTTACATCATGTTATTTGCATAAAATAACACCTGATGGTGTAAAACATTTCCAAACCACATATTTTGAAGAAACTCCAGAATAATTATCCAGACTAATGTCATTGAATTAGCGCAGTGCCACCTTGATAGTAAAGAAGCTGGGTCACCTGATCAACATCGGGTTATTTAGACTTAGGAAACTATCAAGAAGATTGTTGTTAGCCTAAATTAAAGGTCCAGCAGTCAAGACGTCGTCATGACGATACTGTCACGACATTCGTCCAGGTCTGAGAACTTCATTAATCATCTTGGATGCATTAATCATCCATCCTGGTGGTTACACGTTACACTAATCAGGTTGTACCTGTTGTCTTGATTTTGGGTTTGTATACAAAAAGAAAGAAAAAAAGAAAAACAAACTCACTCTTGTTGAGAATGTAATCATTGTCAGAAAAGCGCCACAGTCCATCCTGGGGTATTGAGAACGCAAGGGGGATTCAGAAAAGAAAGAAAAAAAAATGAGAAAAAGTAGACAATGAAATACTCACAGTACATGGTTAGAATCTAACGGACATGCGACCATCAAAACGGCATCACCACTGGGGTTTGTGGTCACACTACAACTTGAGTATAGCTCGGTTAGACACAGATGATTCTGCAACAAAAGCAGTGAGTAAATTGGGAAAAAGAGTGATTATATAAACTTTCGAAATAAAATTATCTTTAAGTTATTCAACTTTACTCTCCTTTAAATTTGCTTCCGGATCACAACAGTCAGTCAGTCTGTCTCTCTGTCTCTGTCTCTGTCTCTGTCTCTGTCTCTGTCTCTGTCTCTGTCTCTGTCTCTGTCTCTGTCTCTCTCTCTCTCTCTCTCTCTCTCTCTCTCTCTCTCTCTCTCTCTCTCTCTCTCTCTCTCTCTCTCTCTCTCTCTCTCTCTCTCTCTCTCTCTCTCTCTCTCTCTCTCTCTCTCTCTCTCTCTCTCTCTCTCTCTCTCTCTCTCTCTCTCTCTCTCTCTCTCTCTCTCTCTCTCTCTCTCTCTCTCTCTCTCTCTCTCTCACTATTCTCGCATTCGCTTGTGACGTAAAAGCAGATGTAATCTAGAAATTCCGTGAGCTTTTGAAACCTAGCATTTACATAGATTATATCGATTGACGTGAACATGGATGCAGGCAGGTGGGTGAACACTGGCTCACATACCGCCATTAGGCCCCCCAGTAGGTCTGTGGTATGTGGGTCTGGATTAGTGCCTCCCAACTGTGGAGAGTAGAGTTCTGTTGTACGCAATATCTCCAGGACTCTGTCCAGCGCCTCAACCACAGATTGTGGGCTGTTCTCCTGTGCTGCATTTATGATATTAATCACCTTTGGGATTCAAAAACGATGGAAGGAAACAGCAAGGGGATGGAAAGAAAATTAAAAGGGAGGTTTTAGTGAAGTTTCAATAGTATTATTACTTTAGTAGAGTATACACTGAAAAAAAGAAAAAGAAAAGAACAATCGACAAATGGATGTACAAATGCTCAGGCAAAAAAAAAACAAGAGATGGTCAAACACGATGAGTCTTTAATGGCCACAATTATTCGCACATCGTGGGATTTGCTGGGGAAGGATTTGCACAAGTCTTTCATGGACAAGCTGATCTGGACTAACATTTGACGAAGTTGGTTGGAGCAACCATTTGTAATTTCTTCAGGGTGCTGGCGCTGGCTCACCAACTCTTAGTGAAGTACACCGTGGGGTCTTTAACGACAACTAACTAAAGCTAGTAGATGGGACTCCCAGTTTAACGTCCATCTCATCTACGACACACACACACACACACACACACACACACACACACACACACACACACACACACACACACACACACACACACTGATGTTTCATGCACCCTGCAAGACACTACGATGACAGTTTATAGCTGTGCCAAGATTCAAACCCAGGCAAGATAGTTCAGAGGCAAGTGTGCTAACCTCGAGGCCATCCTGACAGGACAAAAAGTTAGATATCCACAGCTCAATCTTCTAAAATGCACACAAACAAAAGGGCATCAGCAAAGCTAATTTCAACAAGAAGGTGTCATGAAAGCTCATTCGTTAATGCACTTGCCGATGAACGATATGGTTTTCACCCTTATCAAGTTCTCAAACATCAACTCATCCTGGGAATTCTTTCAAAGAAACTTGCTCTCCCTCATGCACAGATTTATCCCCTCTCGTGTTCAGTTGTCTTACCCTTCCTCCCGCCCTTGGTTTACTGAAGCTTGTGGCGAGGCAGTTGTCCTGAAACAACTTGCCTTTGCCTCATGGAAAGCAAACCCAACTGAGGGCAATCTCAGTTCTTTCCACAAAGCTCGGAACAAGTGTGTAGCTACCCTCAGGAGAGCCAGAAAACAACATCTTTCTCATCTCAAGTCTGAACTCTCAAACCTCTCTCCCTCCTCAAAATCCTGGTGGCGTTTAATCAAATCTGTTTCTGGTGTATGTTCCCCCTCCATCCCCTCCCTTACCTCAAATGGCCACACTGCTGATTCCACACGTGATAAAGCTGAATGTCTAAACTCGGTGTTTGCAGCCAAATCTTGTGTCCCAAACCCATCACTATCTCTACCCACTTTACCCAGTCGCACCCAACTGTCCCTGGACTCTGTATCCTTTTCTCCTGACAAGGTGGAGAGCTTGCTTTCAAACCTCGAGTCAGATTCTGCAACCGGTCCAGACGGCATCAGCCCACGTGTCCTCAAAGCCTGCTCTTCTGCTCTTGCTCACCCTCTCTCTGTTCTATTCACCCTCTCATTTTCCCAAGGTCATCTGCCATCTGCTTGGAAATCTGCTAACATCACTGCCCTGCATAAAAAGGTGCAAAAACAGATCCCTGTAACTATAGACCAATCAGCCTTCTCCCAATCATCAGCAAGGTTATGGAATCCATCATCGCTTCAGACATGAAATCCTTCCTCTTCTCCAATGGCTTGATTTCCAATCATCAATTTGGTTTCAGACCAGGTCACTCTACCCTAGATATGCTGCTACTGCTCTCCCATCAATGGATGGAGGTCCTCAATGCCAGACAGGAAATCCGAGCCGTATCCCTGGACATATCACGTGCTTTTGACACAGTCTGGCACCCTGCCCTACTCACCAAACTCTCTGCCTATGGTATTCAAGGCCATCTCCACTCATGGCTCGCAGACTTCCTCTCCTGTCGCAGTCACCGTGTGGCCCTAAATGGAGTTCTTTCATCTCCTCTTCCTGTGCAGGCTGGAGTTCCTCAAGGTAGCGTTCTGGGCCCTGTTCTTTTTCTGGTTTTCATCAATGATCTCTCGGACTCTCTGGAAAATCCTCTATTTCTCTTTGCCGATGACTCAACCCTCTGCCGTACCATCTGTCATCCCTCAGCCCGGCAAGCAGCAGCTTCTTCACTCACTGCAGATCTGGATAAAATCACAAACTGGTCCAACACGTGGAACATGTCTTTCAATCCACACAAATCTCACACTCTCACTATGTCTCTTCGAAAGGACCGTTTACAAAACCCCCCCATCCACTTGCTCAACAATCCTCTGGAAGAAGTCTTTTCTTTCAAGCTTCTGGGTCTCACTATCTGCCATGACCTTTCCTGGGAAAGTCACATTTCCAACCTTGCCTCAAAGCCAGTCGCCGACTGGGAATCCTCCGTCGTGCAAAGTCCTTCCTCGGCCCTCTTGAGCTCCTGACCACTTACAAAGCTTTTGTCCGTAGCCTGATGGAGTACTGCTCTCCCCTCTGGGCTGGTGCTCCTGCCTCCCACCTTTCTCGACTTCACGCTGTCGAAACCAGGGCTTTTAAGATCATTGGCATCTCCCGCAATGAAGCTGAGTCTTTGGGCCTCTCACTCAATCACCGCAGGTTGGTCGGTGGTCTTTCTGTCTTCTACCGACTCCTCTCCAGCCTTGCCCCCCTGCTCTCTCTGCGATTTGTCCCAACCACATTTCCACAGGGCGCTCAAGGTCCGCCAACAACCCCCTTCTGGTAAAACTACCAAAATCACGAATCACTGCTCATCTTCACTCTTTCATTCCTCTTTTTCCCGCCTTTGGAATAAACTTCCTCACTCTATTCTTTCCCATTCTTCCCTTCAGGCTTTCAAAACAGCTGTTCACCACCACCTCTTATCTTCCCCCATCCAAATCCTCGATCTTTTCTACCCCGATAATCCACCCAAGCCCACTTCCTTCAATTCTCCTGCTTTCCTTCCTGAAAGTCCCTTTAATGTCCATCTTCCCCTCGCCATGTTCCCCGTCCCATCCCCATCCCTCTCCTTTCCACAGTTCACCTGTGTCTGTTCCCCAATGTTTTGTCCCTTCCACTCCCGCCCCTCTTGCCTCATGCCTCCTTGCTGTGAGTTGTGTGTTAGCTCTCATACGAGCCTCGACCAAGGTATACAAAAAAAAAAAAAAAAAAAAAAAAAAAAAAAAAAAAAAAAAAAAGGTCAAATCTATAAAATGAAAACTGCCGTTCTAGTGCAGTGCCAGCAGAAAGCATTATATCATGAGATATATCAGAGAATGAAACTGAGAGACAAAATAAGTGTGGAATAATTTTTCAGCAGAATGCACACCGACAGGACCAGGAGCCACAGTTTCAGGGTAAAGAAGAGGAGAGTTAGGATGGTAGTGAGCCAGGGGACTTTCACTCAGAGAGTGGTGAATGCACGGAATTATCTCACTGCAAGGGCAGTGACAGTAGAGTCAGTGGATAGTTTTAAAATTGAGTTGGATAGGCATCTGGAGGTAGTGGGGATTAGGGGGGTGGGCACCAAGATGTTGACATGATTGCACAAGTTTTATGGGCCTAACAGCCTCCTCCTGCATTGAAGCTCCTCTTATTTCCTTGTATCATGGAGGATATTGCACTTTGGAAGGAATGCAAAATCAGCTTTCCCATCTGCTTGAACTCACTTGCCAATGTCAAATATGTCTTTGGGTGCAGGGGTAAGCAAGTGGTGAGGAAATTGGACTGATTCCTGAGGTCATGGGTTCAAATTCATCTGAAATTGTTGGATTAAGGATTTTGATTCTAAGCTTCTGGAAATCAAGCTTGCTTCACTATAATTGCCAAGTCATTACTGGATTTAGTTGTTTTCCATCTTTCCCACGTATGATTACTTGTGGTTACTAACCATAGTTATCTTCTGGTAGGGTTCCGGTTCGGGTTAGCGCTGGGTAACTCCTACTAGTTCAATATAATAAGCGAATGACAGAGCAAAATCGGCCAATATAACTCACATATAACTCAACGGGATAGTGACACAACACAGGCATCTCACAAAAATGACTTCCTCTCGTATCAGAATTTATTGGAAAGGATCAATTTTTTTTTATTTTATTTTGGTTGTCTTGAACACATAATCAAGGCTAGTGGAAGAGCTAAAACACAGAATGAATCAGGACGCAACATAACAAAAGAAATAACTAGAGGAGAAGGGGGAAATGACAACGGCAGGGCAGAGGGAGAAAATAGATGGAGATGGACAAACAAGGGATGTGGATAACGATGAGGGGTAGGGGGACAATGCAAGGGGTGCACAAAATGGATACAGAAACAAAATTTTAAGAGGGATTTTGGATGGTTTAACTGGTGTGGAAAGAGACCATTTGATCTTCCGTTTGATAAATTATTAAATTTACATTAGTTATCTGTTCACTTACCATTTACATCTCATTGGGCTACCTTGCATCCCCTCAATGTCAACATGTCCTCATGTTTAACATGATGCCACATTTGAATTAACTTTGCAGTGTTTTTGTGGCCATGACATCAGCTGAAGTGCCCACGCTTGCACAGGATAACCATTTGATTTGCAGCATTGCTAATGTTTCAGATGAAACAGATGAATTTAGATTTACTCTGAAAGATATCGCACAGCAAACTACTGATGGATACACTAGCAATTAAGTTTCAGTGTGATATGAATCATTCCTTGATCAAATGAACCAAAAATAAAATTCATAGACTGAAGCGGAAAACATGACATGACTTTCATATTGACCTAAGGACTATCTACTTGTTACGTCTGACCAGTGGTTGGGGCTAAATTTGGAAAAGGAAGAGAAGAAAGGATGATAGGAGTGAGAAAAAGGGTGGGGGGGGTGGTAGGGTTGTGTGAGAGGAGTTGGAAGAGAAGAGAAACTGCTTTGGGAGGTGGTAAGAGAAGGAAAGTCAAATACTCTATGAAGCATACAGGAGGGTGGGAACAATAATTCCACAATACACCTGCACATAATAAACAGATTATTAAACATACAATTGTTGTCATGATATTTGTGAGTGAATTTATATAGGGTGTCCGAAAATGGATATACCAAAAAGAACGTTGAATAGTTTTATTGTTATTCGAAATACTGACACACATTTGAGATGAATACATGCGTTTCACATGTAAGTTTTAGTTTGCTAATTTTTTTATGGTAATGTTTAGATATTTTCGAATTATTAATAAATTTCTACATGTCATCCATCATTCACGATGATCAATCTAATTCTGCGTTCAAATTCTGAGAAAACGTTTCCCAACCACAGCTGTGTGGATGGATGACACAGCATCAACAATGCTATGTTTAAGTTATTCAAGGTCCCTTGGTTTGTAAGTGTGGACTTTACTGCATTTAAAACCCCCAGAGATAAAAATCTACAGGTGTTAAGTCGGCTGAACGAGTGGGCTATTTCATAGGTCGTCATCGACCAATCCAATGGTCTGTCAAAGTTTGATTCAAAATACTTTAACAATTCGAGTAAAGTGAGGTGGTGCTCCATCCTGTTGAAAGATAGCTCTTTGTAACAAGTCGGAATTTTCTTGGATTCTCGTAGCAAGTTGAGGTATGAAAAGCTGGTGACAGCGGGTTCAAAGAAATAGGGTCCATTGGTGTGATGACGTGACATGGCACACCAGACGTTTACTTTTGGCGAATCCCATTCATGTTCATCCAATTCATGCGGATTCTCTTCTCCCCATATCCTACAATTGTGACAATTAATTTTTCCTAATATGAGAAATGTAGCTTCATCACTAAATATGAAGTTTGAGAAGAAAAAAATGTTCATCTGATTCTATCTGCTCAATTAATTCTTGACAAACATTTATTCTCATTTCATAATCCTCTTCTATAAGTTTATGAACTGTTTAAGTTTTATAACATTTTAACTTCAATTCTTTTTGAAGGATTTCATGAACAGGGATTTTTGGAATGTTTAACTCAAGTGATGCTCTCCTAATTGATTTCATAGGGCTGTTGGTGAATGCCTCCACAACAGGATTCACCCTTTAATTTGACTTCCTTGGCCTTCCAGCAAATTTCACCTTTAGGACAGAACCTGTAGCCTCCCTCAAACTGATCCACCCATCCTCGTATGGAATGTCTCTTAGGCGCTGGTTTGTTCATTTCACGCTGAAAACACCTTCGGGCAGAATTATTTATTTATTCATTTATTTGTAGGTAGCCAATGGCTACTTGGCTGCATCGTTTTCTGGGGCCATGGCTGTGCCACTGATACAATGTCCTTTATTACCAGAAAGCTGGTACTCATTTTGCCGACCTCGGAAGGATGACTGGCTGAGTTAATCCACCTGGTGTTAATTCAATGGGTAAAATGGTCGCTTGAGCTCAAGATCCTAGGATCGTAAGCAAGCCACCTAAACCACCAAGCCAACACCAGGCTTGGGCTTGAATGATTGAACCACATTCATATACAAATCTCACAATATCTGCTTTCTCTTGAGGACTCGTCAGTTTATCAGAAAATGGGATTTCTCCTGAAACAGAAAGAAAAATTACAATCAATATTCACAACAAAACTAACGCAAGTCTGATGCATGTCATGTCTGTATTCATCTCAAATTTATGTCAGTATTTCGAAACACTAGAAAGCCTTTCAACGTTGTTTTTGGTATATCCATTTTCGGAAACCCCATATATTGATTACGTATGGAGCAAAGACATACATAAATATGTACCTACATAAATATATATATATATGTATACACATAAACACACACACACACACACACACACACACACACACACACACACACACACACACACACACACACACACACACACACACACACCCTTGTAACCCACAACTTCCAAGTAAAAAAGAAATTCTACAAATTTCAGAAAATTAAATAAAAATACAAAACTAGAATATCTTGGTTGAATAAGTGTCCACACCCCTGATAACAGCAATTGTAAATTTTCTCAGGTGTAACCAATCACCTTCAAAAACAGACCAAGTTAATTGGCGTCCACCTGTGTTAAATTGTCGTGATTCTGATTATTTCAGAATATAATCAGCTGTTCCTGCAGGTTTCCTCTGCTGGGTAGTGCATTTCACAGTAAGGAATCAACCATGAGCACCAAGGAGTGTTCAAAAGACCTCCAGGATAAAGTTGTGGAAAGGCACAGATGAGGGGATGGGTATAAAAATATTTCAAAGGCTTTGAATATCCCATGGAGCACAGTTAAGACAATCATTAAGAAGTGGAAGGCCTATGTTACCACCAAGACCCTGCCAAGATCAGGCAGTCCCTCTGAACTTAATGACCAAGCAAGAAAGAGACTCATCTGATAGGCCACCAAGAGGCCAATGGCAACTTTGAAAGAGCTACAGGCCTTTATGGTAAAGTCTGGTCACTGTGTGCATGTGGTAACAATATCGCAAGCACCACAAGTCTGGCCTGTCTGGGAGGGTACCAAGAAGGAAGCCATTACTCAAAAAGTCCACCTTGAGTCCTGTTAGAGGGATGCAAAACAAACCACTCCAGAGATTCTAAAGCCATGTGGCAAAATGTTTTGTACTCTGATGAAACCAAGATGGAACTTTTTGGCCTAAATGCAAAACTTTACACTTGGCACAAACCCAACACAGCACATCACCCAAAGAACACCATCCCTACTGTGAAGCATGATGATGACAGCATCATTTTATGTGGATATTTCTCACCAGCAGGGACTGGGGCAGTTGCCAGGATCGAAAGGAAAATTGATGGTGAAAAATATAGAAAATTCCAAGAGGAAAACCTGCTGCCCTCAGCAAGAAAGCTGAAATTGGGAAGGAAGTTCATCTTTCACCATGATAACGACCCGAAGCACAAAGCCAAAGCTGCACTGGAGTGGCTGAGGAACAAAAAGGTAAATGTCCTCAAGTGGCCCAGTCAGAGCCTCGACCTAAATCCAATCGAAAATCTGTGACGTGACTTGAAGATTGCTGTCCATCAACGCTCCGCACACAACTTGACTGAACTTGAACAGTTTTGTACAGAAGAATGGGCAAATATTGCCCACTCAAAGTGTGCAAAGTTGGTAGAGACCTATCCCAACAGATTCACAGCTGTAATTAGTGTCAAAGGTGCTTCCACCAAAGTAATAACTCAGGGGGTGGACACTTATTCGGCCAAGATATTCTAGTTTTGTATTTATAATTAATTCTCTGAAATTTACAGAATTTGTTTTTCACTTGGAAGTTGTGGAATACGATGTTTAAATAAAGGTGTAAAAGGTCTGATTTAATGCAGTTTAATTGCAGGCTATAAGGTAATAAAAGTTGAAATCTTTGAAAGGGGGTGTACACTTTCTATAGGCACTGTATGTATATATATATATATATATATATATATATATATATATATATATATATATATATATATATATATATATATATATATATATATATATATATATATACATTTATTTATTTCACCCCATAGAATTTGCTTCACGTGTAATACCATGGTTAAGAGAGGATACACTCATATGAGTGTGGTGCAAATCTCCCAAGTTCGTGACAATTTGCGAAACATAATCGAGCAGGAGTTACTTTTAAATTCTTGAAATAACCGTACGTGGAATTATGTATGAGGTTTTAATACACGTGGCATCGGCAGTGGCGCAATGAAGGGTTGGGAGGGGGGGAGTGTGGTTGAAAACACGTGGCATAGGCAGTGGCTCAGGAAACTGGAGTCTCCCACCACCTCCCCGCTTATGACGGATGTGGTTACAGTTTCGTTAACCCGTCTGCCCACACAGTGGGAGATGGGGTTTTGTAATGGCCGGTGTGTGTGTGTGTGTGTGTGTGTGTGTGTGTGTGTGTGTGTGTGTGTGTGTGTGTGTGTGTGTGTGTGTGTGTGTGTGTATGTGTGTGTGTGTGTGTGTGTGTGTGTGTGTGTGTGTGTGTGTGTGTGTGTGTGTGTGTGTGTGTGTGTGTCAGTCAGTAATTGTTGTGTCCATATGCGTGTTTCAAAAGGTGGAACGGAGCCCTCCGAGGTCTTTGCGTGTGAGTGTATGTGTATACAGGGTGTTTCAAAAAGAGTGATGCAACTTTAAATGATTATTTACAAAGAAACAGAAACCTCAGGAACGTGAACCAAACATTTCTTGAAAGCTTATGACATGGTATTTTCTATCACTGATTGCTACTGCAGGAAGTCACTGCTGGAGTTCGTGAGAGCCCATGGTCTGAAATTGGCATTTACGCAAAATCCTGGTAATTGGCGTTCTCGATGTGTGCATCTCAGACAGGCATTGATCCTGACTCCAAACTTCTGTCCAACTTTCCTGTAGGTCTCATGTGGCACTGCCTGGAAGTAGTCTGACACCTTCTGCTTCAGATCATCCAGTGTAACAGGACGATTGGCATAGACATAGCCCTTTGCAGCCCCCCACAACCATTAGTCCAGAGGCTTCAAGTCTGAGCTTTGGCGTGTCCAATCATGAGCAGTACCCAGGGCAACGAGGTGGTCTCTGAAGAGCTGCCACAGGAAAGTGATGGTGTCACTTTTTGTATGTGGGGTGCACCATCCTGCATAAACCAGGTCATGCTGAGCTGGTTTGGGGTAGCCTTTTGGGCTCAATCATAATGGAACTTCTGGAGCACGGCCTGGTAGCACTTACAATTGACCGTCACCATCCTGCTGTTGTCATTCTCAAACCAGTAAGGTCCTAGCGTTCCCCATCTGGCATTGAAGGCACAGAAGCATGTGACCCCAGGCCCTTTCAGGTACCTCTCAGTGATCTCCTCAGGTGGTTCTGCCCCCCCAGAAAATGTTGTTGATGGCACCATTCAAGTGGAAATGGGCTTCATCACTGAACCAGATCAGTTTGATCCAGTTTGGGTACCACTCTATCCTGTCAGTGAGCCAATTACACATATCAAGTCTCCTTCTGATGTCATCGTGACTCAATTTATACCTGAAAGAGATGACGTATGAGAAAAGCTTCAGTTCCTTGGTGAGGATACGCCACACTGATGTTGGTTTAATGCCTAGTTCCCGGGAGCGCCGATGGTGGGACTTCTTGGGACTGTCCACTGCAAATCCCGCACGACGTCGATGTTGGCTTGGCTCTTGGTTACTGATGCTTGCCTGCCACTGTTGCCCCTGCTCTGATTGTGCACTTGTACCCTTGTGCTCAAAATGTTTCACAATATGTTGAATGGCACAATTTGTGGGTCCATCACGTGTTCTGATGCCATATTCTCGCAGAACCTCTGATGGATGTCCACATATGATTTTGTCTCTTACCACAGAGACACCACTTTTGTCTTCTTCTTCACTGTCAATGGCATAGTTGAGCTGCAGAACAAATCGAAGGGATAAATACGACGATTACATCACCAAATCCTTAAAAGGAAAACGGTATCGGTCAAGAAACAAAGAAATGGGAGGAAGTCAAAGTAGTATCAATCTTTTTGAAACGCTCTGTGACATATATGAGTGTGTGCATGGATGTGTGTGTGCAAAGTGCGTGTGTGTGTGTGTGTGTACGTGTGTACGTGTGTACGTGTGTGTGTGTGTGTGTGTGTGTGTGTGTGTGTGTGTGTGTGTGTGTGTGTGTGTGTGTGTGTGTGTGTGTGTGTGTGTGTGTGTGTGTGTGTGCGTGTACGTGTACCATTTGAGCTTTTGTCATCAAATTTTCAACAAAGCGTTATTATGAGAAGATTTAGAACACTCATTAATCATTAATAACCATACTCTCACTCCAACAACTTGATTTTGTACTGCTGTATTTTTTGTAGTTCTGCTACTTGACAGGTAGCATTGCCTGGTGTTGGCTCAGTGGTTAGGGTGGTGGCTTGGGATCCTAGGGATCCTAGTGTCCTGAGTTCAAGCCCCGTCGGCCACTGAATTAATACACCAGGGGGTTGACTCAGCCTGTCATCCTTCCGAGGTCAGCAAATTGAGTATCAGTTCCAGTGTGTGTACTGGTAGAGGGGCACTGCATCAGCGACACAGTCGCGCTTCAAGAAATGATAGCTACCCCGGCAGCTAAGCTGCCATACGACCGCCACCACTACAGGTAACATGTGCCCCCTCCGAGGAAATAGTGTGGTTTACGGTTTACTTAAACAGGCTGAATAGTTTACGGCTTGTCGCCCGATGTTAGATTGGATCTGCATCTGGATCGTCTCCAAAATAGAATCAATTCATCCTTTTCACACATCAAACTCATCCACCAAGTTTCGTATGAATCAATCCATAATTTTTTTTTCAATCCATAATCAATCCATAATCCATTTTTGGCCCCATCTTGCAACGAAGAAGATTCACTAAAAAATTGTCAGATCAGGATCCAGATCTTCACCAAAATCTAATTAATAAGTTATCACACACCCAACCAGTCCACCAAGTTTTGTCCAAATCCATTGATAAGTTTTTGAGATATCCTGCTGATAGACAAACACACAAACAGGGGGGAAAACATAATGTCCATCCACCTTCGGTGGCGGAGGTAATGAAAGATCATCTGCATTGGAGTCGTCAGGAGAAACCTGGATAGGATTCAGGTTTCAGCTGCTACTCCTCCGCCCTCAAACCTATCCAGGCGCAGCCAAGTGAGCCTTAGAAAAACAATTTGCAAGAATTCACTTCTCCCTGGACAGATAGATAAAGAAAGAGAGACATTTGGAGGAAAAGAGGGATAAAAGAGAGGAAAACGAATAAAAAATAAAATTAGCATGAATAAAGAGAAATGTGAAAGCAAGTAAGATTTGTAAAATTGAGCAAGTAAAATTGGTTCTCTATTGGTGATAATAATAATAATAAAATTTACAAGTTGGTTGAGTCGGTTAAAGACTTCTCAGACTGGAAGACCTTTATGTTTGAATCCCATATTTGACCACCAGAATCATTGGCATAATGGTGTGGCAACACCAAACAGGTAAACCCACTGTTTCATACTGTCCTTTTAATTATCAAGAGGAAAACTTGTTCAATCAAGGGAAAAATAACAAACCAATGCAATGTATTGCATTTAAGTGACCCAACAACACCAGTCCTGTCTTGGTGAGACTCCATCTTGATTGCCCCCCCCCCCCGACAGTTACCCCCACCTTGGCTAACCCGTTTACATGGGTCCTTTCTGGCACAACATGACCCTATAATACCCGTTTTATGTATATTAAATGAAGATATACCACTGACTTGTGTCGACCTAAATGTAGCTAGGCAGGGCATATGGAAAAGAGGAAAATGTCTTAAGGGTAGGAAACCACCTTAAAAACAATGAGAGATGAATTACAAGCAGAAACATGTATTACTTGATTAACAAACAAACAAAATTTTTATTTTTTTTTAAATATGAAATGAGAATGAAAAAGATGGAAATGTAGATCTCATTTTGTGGAAAATAATCACAAGGGAAATATAATAAAGATTGCATACAATAAGTTGATGAAAATGTGTGATCGGAGGAGGAAAATGAAGAGAACTACTGATGGGTTTCATTGGAAACGCCAATGGTTTGCACATCGTCATGGCAATGCTCCTGTTACCCTGGTGATGGGAGCTTCAATCGTCATGGAGTGTATGCGAGCAGTGGACGAACACCGTCTGGGCTGACTGCTGCCTGCTCCCACAGGGATAGGAAGAGAGTTTAAAACAAAAAAAAATTCCCCCTTCATCCCCCACCAATAATGTAGTAAAGGTGCTCAAAAGGTTCCCAGATAGCATTTAATTAATCGTGGAGATGATTTTGTATCCACAACAAAAGCAGGTCCATTGAGAGCGGAGGAACGCTTGCTGACATCAGTTGGGAAAATAATCAAGATGCCTGCCCTTGGTGTGTATCCGCATGCAAGGCCAACTGATAATTGGGACCTAATAACTCGGTAATGAGAATGACCAACCTTATTTTCATTGGCGGATGTTTTCCTGGCCTTGGAGAGTTGAGAACAATTGGACTGGACTCTGTTTGTTTACGCAGGAGAAGCGATCAAAAAGTTATTGGAACGAGATACGCACAACAGTACAGCGAACGCCAGTGATTTGTTTAATTTTCGTGATACAAGTAGGTATAAATGAGAGAAGAAATAATTCCTTCACAATTGTTCAAAATGGCATGACAAATGAAGAAGGATGAATTTTTTTTTTTAACTGTAAAGTGCATTTTCATCACTATAAATCGGTAATCGGCCCGGTTAAGCCACGTGAACAGCTGAAGCCTTGTGAACAGCCACTGCCTTTGGGGACAAAATGCTTACAGCACAGGTGTGTAGGATCAAGCAGACATCACAAAGGGACAACAAAATAAATAAATAAATAAATAAATAAATAAATAAATAAATAATCAGGATTTTGGAAAGAAAATACTTCAGAAAAGGAAGAATGAGATGAACCTATAGAGTGTTTTAAAGTGAAGATAACTAACAAACTACTAACTGACAGATCAAAAGAAACTAACAAACACAAATAGCTGTCAACAGCAGATGCCAATCTGGACAACACATTATTTTACACATTTATCAATACCTTTCAGGTGCATTTGCTTTGCTTTTCAAGAGAGATTTCCATTTTACATTTATCCACTGTATCCTATGAGAATGTCTGGTTGGCTCGCCTGGCTGAGATTCTGTCTTGTAATCAAGTTCAGATACCGACCCCACTTTGAAAGTAATGGCGAACTGCCCAGAAAGGTATTTTGGCACATTTATCCTCCACAAAGTATGCTACTTAGCTACTTAGACCTGCCATGCGGCAGAAAATTCATTTCATATTCAGCTTTGTTGACATTCTTGCAAGTCAAGGCTCATACGAATGCTGAACGCCATGCAGCATGCATTTTAGATTTTTTTATTTTTCTTTTTAAGGAGATCTTTATGTTTATATGGGATGTTAAAAATGTTCGACAAACAGTCACAATAGTCCAAAAAACAAAGCAAAATGTAATGAGGTATATGTCTGTAACATACTGTCGGACCCCGAGATTCGCGAGTGATACGTTCCTGGAAAATGGCGCAAATGTCGAATCCGCGAATGTCAGGGCATTGTTTCAAAGGGAAAAAGGGGGACATACCGTATTTTCTGGTGTATAAACCGCACTTTTTTATTGGCAAAAACAAGGTAAAAGTTGGAGGTGGGGTTAATACACTGGCAGAGAAAAAAAAATCAGTCTTAAAAACCATCAATGCTGAATTTCAATTATATTCGGAATTGCTGTGAAGCTCAATTCCACCATTTGAATTTTGAAAATCGATTGAAGTTTCGAGTTTTTACAGCATTTTGTTAACTGTGTGCAGAAATTAAATAAAGTCAAGCTCGGAAATGTCCGGAGACACCCGGAGTTGAGGTCCGTGGCGTATATAGAGCCTCGCGGCTCTGAAAACACCATTCAACACAAAAGAAGAAGAAGAAGAAGAAGAAGAAGAAGAAGAAGAAGAAGAAGAAGAAGAAGAAGAAGAAGAAGAAGAAGAAGAAGAAGAAGAAGAAGAAGAAGAAGAAGAAGAAGAAGAAGAAGAAGAAGAAGAAGAAGAAGAAGAAGAAGAAGAAGAAGAGCACCTGGTCTCACATCAAAATAATTATTCACAACAGCGAGAGTCGAATAATGGAGCACCTACCTCAAATAAGCTTGTGCGCAAACTTATGTGCATCCGACAACAGGCTGAAGGGTGGTCACGTGACCTTCAAGAAGGGCCGCTTGGTGTTTCGTGAGTGCCTCGGCTTATGTCACCAGATTATGCCACATATCATCCATTCTATCTATCAAGATGTCAAGGCACCCATTCAACACAGTATTCAAACTCTCAATCTGCTGGGCTGCAGAAGAGTTTGGGAACCGGGAAGCTGGGAGGCGATTTGGCATGAACAAGTCTGTCGTCCGGCGCTGGAGAACAAGGAAGGCAAAGATAGAGAATATTCCAAGGAAGAAGACGGTGCTGAGGGGAAAGTCAGCAAAGTGGCCGCAGCTCAAGGAGCGCCTCATCGCTTGGGTCCGGGAGAAGAAAGCAGAGGGTTACACCATCTCAACACTTGCTCTCAGGCTGAAGGCGAGGAGCTCAGCTAAGGAGGATGACATTGGAGACTTCACACCCAGCCAGCTCCGGCACATGCTCCCATACCCGACCTGACCTGACGGCCAGCCCGTCGTGGGCCTACAGGTCCATGGCACACCATCAACTGTCAGTTCGACGCCGCACACACATCTCCCAAACATCCACCCGATTATATGGCTGATTATTATAAGATGACACGCTTCCAGTCATACATCATCAAGCTTCATCGAGAGCATGAATATCCCCTCAGCAGGATCGGGAATGCCGACCAGACCTCTCTTACCTTATTATCTTGTCATCATCCCAGGTGGGATGACATCACTCCTGCAGCCCGTGTCCATCAACAATCCGTTCAAGGACGGGCAATGTCACTGCTGGTCCGACTGGATAATGAGTGGGGAGAAGACCTTCAACAAGAGGGGGGAGGATGAGAAATATCGACCTACCGATGATCTGCAGCTGGATCGTAAAGGTGTGAGAGGAGATAC